>NC_056733.1:1991467165-1991674015 GCF_019279795.1 Protopterus annectens | reverse complement strand
AAATGCAGTCGAGATACAGTAGTCAAAACGAAAGCCAGAAAAAATACTTATAAATCAAGGAAAGTCACTCTTTCACTCTCTGCTGCTTGTAGAACTCTGCAGGACACCACGAGGAGCTGTGCTGAGTCATATACAAACGCAAAAGCAAGCAAAAACGGGCTTTATAGCAGGGGGTTGAAAAGAGCCAGGAATTGACCCAAAATGGCCAATAAACTACAAGTTGCTGGGCTGGAACCACTCCTCTAGGGACAAATAGGTTGCTCAGTGCTCCACATTCCCACTGGTGAACAAAGAAGCTTCCTCTTATCCAGATAAGGATATGGATAGCACAGGAACTATGACAAAGCCCAGAGATCAGCAAAATCTGAAGACTGGACTATTCTAGTTCAGTAAGGCGGGAAAACAAGGATATTTTTTTTTATTTATTTACAGAGACAGAAGAAAAATATACAGTAGCAAACAGCAAATGCTATAAAATGGCTAGCGCACTTGAGAGTGTTAGCCTAACAGTTAAATTAAACAAAAAATAACTTTTTAAAGTGCAAACAGTTTAGAATCAACACAGGTACAGTATAAACAATATGCAGAGCTGATTTCAAGGTTTTTTTAGGCTAAACGCAGTCGAGATACAGTAGTCAAAACGAAAGCCAGAAAAAATACTTATAAATCAAGGAAAGTCACTCTTTCACTCTCTGCTGCTTGTAGAACTCTGCAGGAAACCAGGAGGAGCTGTGCTGTGTCATATACAAGCGCAGAAGCGCGCAAAAGCGGGCTTTATAGCAGGGGGTTGAAAAGAGCCAGGAATTGACCCAAAATGGCCAATAAACTACAAGTTGCTGGGCTGGAACCACTCCTCTAGGAACAAATAGGTTGCTCAGTGCTCCCCACTCCCACTGGTGAACAAAGAAGCTTCCTCTTATCCAAATAAGGATATGGATAGCACAGGAACTCTGACAAAGCCCAGAGATCAGCAAAATCTGAAGACTGGACTGTTCTAGTTCAGTAAGGCGGGAAAACAACGATTTTTTTTTTTGTTTTTTTTTTTTATTTATTTACAGAGACAGAAGAAAAAGATACAGTAGCAAACAGTAAATGCTATAAAATGGCTAGCGCACTTGAGTGTGTTAGACTAACAGTTAAATTAAACAAAAAGTAACTTTTTAAAGTGCAAACAGTTTAGAATCAACACAGGTACAGTATAAACAATATGCAGAGCTGATTTCAAGGGTTTTTAGGCAAAATGCAGTCGAGATACAGTAGTCAAAACGAAAGCCAGAAAAAATACTTATAAATCAAGGAAAATCACTCTTTCACTCTCTGCTGCTTGTAGAACTCTGCAGGAAACCAGGAGGAGCTGTGCTGAGTCGTATACAAGCGTAAAAGCATGCAAAAATGGGCTTTATAGCAGGGGGTTGAAAAGAGCCGGGAATTGACCCAAAATGGACAATAAACTACAAGTTGCTGGGCTGGAACCACTCCCCTAGGGACAAATAGGTTGCTCAGTGCTCCCCACTCCCACTGGTAAACAAAGAAGCTTCCTCTTATCCAAATAAGGATATGGATAGCACAGGAACTATGACAAAGCCCAGAGATCAGCAAAATCTGAAGACTGGACTATTCTAGTTCAGTAAGGCGGGAAAATAAGGATTTTTTTTTTTTTTTTTACAGAGACAGAAGAAAAAGATACAGTAGCAAACAGTAAATGCTATAAAATGGCTAGCGCACTTGAGTGTGTTAGCCTAACAGTTAAATTAAACAAAAAATAACTTTTTAATGTGCAAACAGTTTAGAATCAACACAGGTACAGTATAAACAATATGCACTTTTTTTAGGCGAAATGCAGCTGAGATACAGTAGTCAAAATGAAAGCCAGAAAAAATACTTATAAATCAAGGAAAGTCATTCTTTCACTCTCTGCTGCTTGTAGAACTCTGCCGAACACCACGAGGAGCTGTGCTGAGTCGTATACAAGCGCAAAACCGCGCAAAAATGGGCTTTATAGCAGGGGGTTGAAAAGAGCCAGGAATTGACCCAAAATGGCCAACAAACTACAAGTTGCTGGGCTGGAACCACTCCTCTAGGGATAAATAGGTTCCTCAGTGCTCCCCATTCCCACTGGTGAACAAAGAAGCTTCCTCTTATCCAAATAAGGATATGGATAGCACAGGAACTATGACAAAGCCCAGAGATCAGCAAAATCTGAAGACTGGACTATTCTAGTTCAGTAAGGTGGGAAAACAAGGATATTTTTTTATTTATTTACAGAGACAGAAGAAAAAGATACAGTAGCAAACAGTAAAAGCTATAAAACGGCTAGCGCACTTGAGTGTGTTAGCCTAACAGTTAAATTAAACAAAAAATAACTTTTTAAAGTGCAGACAGTTTAGAATCAACACAGGTACAGTAAAAACAATATGCAGAGCTGATTTCAAGGTTTTTTTAGGTGAAATGCAGTCAAGATATGGTAGTCAAAATGAAAGCCAGAAAAAATACTTATAAATCAAGGAAAGTCACTCTTTCACTCTCTGCTGCTTGTAGAACTCTGCAGGAAACAAGGATGAGCTGTGCTGAGTCGTATACAAGCACAAAAGCGTGCAAAAACGGGCTTTGTAGCAGGGGGTTGAAAAGAGCCAGGAATTGACCCAAAATGGACAATAAACTACAAGTTGCTGGGCTGGAACCACTCCTCTAGTGACAAATAGGTTGCTCAGTGCTCCCCACTCTCACTGGTGAGCAAAGAAGTTTCCTCTTATCCAAATAAGGATATGGATAGCACAGGAACTATGACAAAGCCCAGAGATCAGCAAAATCTGAAGACTGGACTATTCTAGTTCAGTAAGCTGGAAAAACAAGGATTTTTTTTTTTTTTATTTATTTACAGAGACAGAAGACAAAGATACAGTAGCAAACAGTAAATGCTATAAAACGGCTAGCACACTTGAGTGTGTTAGCCTAACAGTTAAATTAACAAAAAATAACTTTTTAAAGTGCAAACAGTTTAGAATCAACACAGGTAAAGTATAAACAATATGCAGAGCTGATTGCAAGGGTTTTTTAGGCGAAATGCAGTCAAGATACAGTAGTCAAAACAAATGCCAGAAAAAATACTTATAAATCAAAGAAAGTCACTCTTTCACTCTCTGCTGCTTGTAGAACTCTGCAGGAAACCAGGAGGAGCTGTGCTGAGTCATATACAAGCGCAAAAGCGAGCAAAAATGGGCTTTGTAGCAGGGGGTTGAAAAGAGCCAGGAATTGACCCAAAATGGCCAATAAACTACAAGCTGCTGGGCTGGAACCACTCCTCTAGGGACAAATAAGTTGCTTAGTGCTCCCCACTCCCACTGGTGAACAGAGAATCTTCCTCTTATCCAAATAAGGATATGGATAGCACAGGAACTATGACAAAGCCCAGAGATCAGCAAAATCTGAAGAATGGACTATTCTAGTTCAGTAAGCTGGGAAAACAAGGATATTTTTTTTTTCTTTATTTACAGAGACAGAAGAAAAAGATACAGTAGCAAACAGTAAATGCTATAAAACGGCTAGCGCACTTGAGTGTGTTAGCCTAACACTTAAATTAAACAAAAAATAACTTTTTAAAGTGCAAACTCCTTAGAATCAACACAGGTACAGTATAAACAATATGCAGAGCTGATTTCAAGGGTTTTTTAGGCGAAATGCAGTCGAGATACAGTAGTCAAAATGAAAGCCAGAAAAAATACTTATAAATCAAGGAAAGTCACTCTTTCACTCTCTGCTGCTTGTAGAACTCTGCAGGAAACCAGGAGGAGCTGTGCTGAGTCATATACAAGCGCAAAAGCACGCAAAAATGGGCTTTATAGCAGGGGGTTGAAAAGAGCCAGGAATTGACCCAAAATGGACAATAAACTACAAGTTGCTGGGCTGGAACCACTCCTCTCAGGACAAATAGGTTGCTCAGTGCTCCCCACTCCCACTGGTAAACAAAGAAGCTTCCTCTTATACAAATAAGGATATGGATAGCACAGGAACTATGACAAAGCCCAGAGATCAGCAAAATCTGAAGACTGGACTATTCTAGTTCAGTAAGGCGGGAAAACAAGGATTTTTTTTTTTTCTTTTTTTACAGAGAGAGAAGAAAAAGATACAGTAGCAAACAGTAAATGCTATAAAACGGCTAGCACACTTGAGTGTGTTAGCCTAACAGTTAAATTAAACAAAAAATAACTTTTTAAAGTGCAAACAGTTTAGAATCAACACAGGTACAGTATAAACAATATGCAGAGCTGATTTCAAGGGTTTTTTAGGCGAAATGCAGTTGAGAGACAGTAGTCAAAACGAAAGCCAGAAAAAATACTTATAAATCAAGGAAAGTCACTCTTTCACTCTCTGCTGCTTGTAGAACTCTGCAGGACAACACGAGGAGCTGTGCTGAGTCATATACAAGCGCAAAAGTGCGCAAAAACGGGCTTTATAGCAGGGGGTTGAAAAGAGCCAGGAATTGACCCAAAATGGCCAATAAACTACAAGTTGCTGGGCTGGAACCACTCCTCTAGGGACAAATACGTTGCTCAGTGCTCCCCACTCCCACTGGTGAACAAAGAAGCTTCCTCTTATCCAAATAAGGATAAGGATAGCACAGGAACTATGATAAAGCCCAGAGATCAGCAAAATCTGAAGACTGGACTATTGTAGTTCAGTAAGATGTGAAAACAAGGATTTTCTTGTTTTTTTTTCTTTTTTTACAGAGACAAAATAAAAAGATACAGTAGCAAACAGTAAATGCTATAAAACGGCTAGCGCACTTGAGTGTGTTAGCCTAACAAATTAAACAAAAAATAACTTTTTAAAGTGCAAACAGTTTTGAATCAACACAGGTACAGTATAAACAATATGCAGAGCTGATTTCAACGTTTTTTTAGGCGAAATGCAGTCGAGATACAGTAGTCAAAACGAAAGCCAGAAAAAATACTTATAAATCAAGGAAAATCACTCTTTCACTCTCTGCTGCTTGTAGAACTCTGCAGGAAACCAGGAGGAGCTGTGCTGAGTCATATACAAGCGTAAAAGCACGCAAAAATGGGCTTTATAGCAGGGGGTTGAAAAGAGTTGGGAATTGACCCAAAATTGACAATAAACTACAAGTTGCTGGGCTGGAACCACTCCTCTAGGGACAAATAGGTTGCTCAGTGCTCCCCACTCCCACTGGTAAACAAAGAAGCTTCCTCTTATCCAAATACGGATATGGATAGCACAGGAACTATGACAAAGCCCAGAGATCAGCAAAATCTGAAGACTGGACTATTCTAGTTCAGTAAGGCGGGAAAACAAGGATATTTTTTTTTTATTTATTTACAGAGACAGAAGAAAAAGATACAGTAGCAAACAGTAAAAGCTATAAAACGGCTAGCGCACTTGAGTGTGTTAGCCTAACAGTTAAATTAAACAAAAAATAACTTTTTAAAGTGCAGACAGTTTAGAATCAACACAGGTACAGTATAAACAATATGCAGAGCTGATTTCAAGGGTTTTTTAGGCGAAATGCAGTCAAGATATGGTAGTCAAAACGAAAGCCAGAAAAAATACTTATAAATCAAGGAAAGTCACTCTTTCACTCTCTGCTGCTTGTAGAACTCGGCAGGAAATCAGGAGGAGCTGTGCTGAGTCATATACAAGCGCAAAAGCATGCAAAAACGGGCTTTGTAGCAGGGGGTTGAAAAGAGCCAGGAATTGACCCAAAATGGACAATAAACTACAAGTTGCTGGGCTGGAACCACTCCTCTAAAGACAATTAGGTTGCTGAGTGCTCCCCACTCCCACTGGTGAACAAAGAAGCTTTCTCTGTTCCAAATAAGGATATGGATAGCACAGGAACTATGACAAAGCCCAGAGATCAGCAAAATCTGAAGACTGGACTATTCTAGTTCAGTAAGGCGGGCAAACAAGGATATTTTTTTGTTTTTTTTTCTTTATTTACAGAGACAGAAGAAAAAGATACAGTAGCAAACAGTAAATGCTATAAAATGGCTAGCACACTTGAGTGTGTTAGCCTAACAGTTAAATTAAACAAAAAATAACTTTTTAAAGTGCAAACAGTTTAGAATCAACTCAGGTACAGTATAAACAATATGCAGAGCTGATTTCAACGTTTTTTTTAGGCGAAATGCAGTCGAGATACAGTAGTCAAAACGAAAGCCAGAAAAAATACTTATAAATCAAGGAAAGTCACTCTTTCACTCTCTGCTGCTTGTAGAACTCTGCAGGAAACCAGGAGGAGCTGTGCTGTGTCATATACAAGCGCAGAAGCGCGCAAAAGCGGGCTTTATAGCAGGGGGTTGAAAAGAGCCAGGAATTGACCCAAAATGGATAATAAACTACAAGTTGCTGTGCTGGAACCACTCCTCTAGGGACAAATAAGTTGCTCAGTGCTCCCCACACCCACTGGTGAACAAAGAAGCTTCCTCTTATCCAAATAAGGATATGGATAGCACAGGAACTATGACAAAGCCCAGAGATCAGCAAAATCTGAAGACTGGACTATTCTAGTTCAGTAAGGTGGGAAAACAAGGATTTTTTTTGTTTTTTTCTTTTTTACAGAGACAGAAGAAAAAGATACAGTAGCAAACAGTAAATGCTATAAAACAGCTAGCGCACTTGAGTGTGTTAGCCTAACAATTAAATTAAAAAAAAATAACTTTTTAAAGTGCAAACAGTTTAGAATCAACACAGGTACAGTATAAACAATATGCAGAGCTGATTTCAAGGTTTTTTTAGGCGAAATGCAGTCGAGATACAGTAGTCAAAACGAAAGCCAGAAAAAATACTTATAAATCAAGGAAAGTCACTCTTTCACTCTCTGCTGCTTGTAGAACTCTGCAGGACACCACGAGGAGCTTTGCTGAGTCGTATACACGCACAAAAGCATGCAAAAACGGGCTTTATAGCAGGGGGTTGAAATGAGCCAGGAATTGACCGAAAATGGCCAATAAACTACAAGTTGCTGTGCTGGAACGACTCCTCTAGGGACAAATAGGTTGCTCAGTGCTGCCCACTCCCATTGGTGAACAAAGAAGCTTCCTCTTATCTAGATAAGGATATGGATAGCACAGGAACTATGACAATGCCCAGAGATCAGGAAAATCTGAAGACTGGACTATTCTAGTTCAGTAAGGTGGGAAAACAAGGATTTTTTTAGTTTTTTTTTTCTTTTTTTACAGAGACAGAAGAAAAAGATACAGTAGCAAACAGTAAATGCTATAAAATGGCTAGCGCACTTGAGTGTGTTAGCCTAACAGTTAAATTAAACAAAAAATTTTATTTATTTATTTATTTATTTATTGCAGTTGGTTTACCAGGATAGTCCATTGGGCCACACGGAACCCGTTTTCAATGGAGTCCTGGGGAGAAAAGCTCCAAAAATACATTTTACATACTTACAAACATATATTCACACATACATTCAAAGTTAAACAATAAGGTTAAAAAGCAAAAAATGTACAGCTAAATACATTGTGCAGAAAAACGTAATAATTATTATTTAGCACAGAAACATCCATTTATACAGAGTAGTTAGTAAAACTTAGTCACTAGAATGTTAGAGTAAGTTCAGTGACATGATGAAGTGGTGGAAGAAGAGAATATGTGGACTTATCTAATAATTTCTATAGAATTTTGGGAATAGTAAGATGAAGCAGAGTACTGAGGGATGAGAGAAGGAGAAGAGTAGGTTATGTAGCGTGGGAGCAGGGGCATTCCCACTGAGATGCTAGGTGTGTATAGAGAGATTTTTTGAAAGCAGAGTGATTAGAGGTGGTGCAGATGAGTGAAGGAAGGGAGTTCCAGATGCGAGCTAGGTTGAAAGATAGAAGGTTTTTGCCTGGGGGATATGTAGGTTTATGGACTTTGAGTAGGTTTTGATTGTTTGATCTTAATACTCTATTGGGTAGATGCATATTAAATGCAGAAGAAAGGGAAGGACAGAGGGAGGGGTTGAGAATAAGCTTGTGGGCTAGAGTTAGCTGAGTATAAGTGAGTTGATTGGGAAGTTTTAGCCATTTTAGTTTCTGGAGGGAAAAACAGTGGTGGGTGGATGATTTGTGGCTGGTGGCGAATTTTGCAATTTTGTTGTAACAAGAGGAAAGTTGTTTTTTGAGAGAGGATTGAAGATTAGTTAGGAGTGGGGCACCATAGAGGAGGGTGGCGATAAGGAAGGATGAAGCGAGTGTTATTTTGGTAGCAGAGGTAAGGTAGGTATTTTGTCTATAAAGCATACCAAGTTTTTGGTGGGTTTTTTTGATATTTTTTGTAGGTGAGAGGTAAATTTAAGTTGGTTGTCAATTTGTACCCCAAGTAGCTTGGTCTCTGACACCAATTCTAGGGGAGAGTTATCTTGGCTAGTGATTGAAAATGTATTTATATTGAGATGAGTAGCTTTAGAAGGAGTAAAAATCATTAGCTTGGTCTTGGAGGCGTTAAGAGCTAGGTGATTTTTTAACATCCATTGCTCTGTTATAGAAAAGGCATCTTGAGTTAGTTTTTGAAGTGTAGAGATAGAGGTGGCTGAGCAGATGATAGTTGAATCATCTGCATATTGGATGATGTTTGAGAATGGGATTGATTTGTGGAAGTCATTTATAAATATGTTGAAGAGAACAAGACCTAGAATGGAGCCTTGTGGAACACCTGTGGGGGTACTAAGGAATGAGGAGGTAGTTTTTTTTTCCATTTTACTGCTTGCTTCCGGTTGGATAGGTAACTAGAGAACCATTGCAAGGAAGAGGAAGAAAGGTTAAGTTCTGAGAGTTTAGTTATGAGCAGGCTATGTGAGATGGTATTGAAGGCTTTGGAGACGTCTAGTAATAAGGTAGAGACATTTAGGACAGAATCACAAGCTCTATTTACTGTTTCAAGGAAGGAAAGGAGGGCTGTCATTGTACTGTGGTTAGGTCTAAAGCCGTGCTGTGTAGGAGATATAAGGTGATTTTCTAGGAGATGAGGGAGGAGTTGAAGGTGGACACATTTTTCTAGGATTTTGGAAATAGGTGACAGGATGGCTATGGGACGAAAGTTGTTGACGTTGTTATTGTTGCCCCCTTTGTGGAGAGGAATAATATATGCTTGTTTCCAGATTTGGGGAACTGTGCATTCTTTTAGGGAATGGTTAATTAGGATGCTGATGGGATATGCAAGTGTATCAGCAGCTATACTAAGAAAGTAGGAAGGTATATTGTCAGGGGCGTTGGTACATGGTTTCAATTTCATAAGCAGTTTCTTTATAGAGGATGTAGACATGGAATTGAATGAGAGGAAAGTGGAGTTGGGGGAGGGAGAGTAGGAGGGTGGAGGTTCTTGGAGTAAAGGTTGGGTAGTAGAAGTGGTAGAGGAGTTAGAAGATGGTGAACAGGAAGTAGAAGTGGTGAATGATAGAGTGTGAGTGGGGGGGTGTTAGAAAGCATAGTGGAGTTGGAGAATGAAGAGGTCAGTTTTGCAATTGAATCAATAAAAAATGAGTTAAATTGGATGGCCAGATCTAGTTCAGAGGCATTTGAGTCAGGGGTGGGAGCATCTGGTGTACTAGGATGAAGGAGACTGGAGATCCCTTTCCAGAATTTCTGAGGGTTGTTTTTATTTTGGGTTTGGAGTGTAGAAAAATAGTTTCGTCGATCAGAGGTGATGAGTTTCTTTACTTTATTTCGAAGCATTTTATATTCATTAAGGAGTAGACTTGTTTTAAGCTTCTGGTAGCGTGTCCAGACTTTATCTCTATGTCTCATGGTAGCAAGAGTGTGTTTAGAGAGCCAAGGGGCTGATTTTGTCTTTATTCTCTTTGTCCTTAGGGGAGCTTGAGAGTCAAGTAATGTCAAGAAAGTTGTATTAAAGTGTGACATTGTTATGTCTAGTGGAAGGGTTATAAGGCAGTTCCAATTAATTGCTTGTAAGGAGTTTACAAAGGTAGTTGGGTTGAAATGTTTTTGGTCACGGATAGTTATATAGTTGTGGGTTTGTTGAAGGACAGTGGGAAGTCAGTTGGTGAAAATGGGTGAGTGATCACTAAGGGAGTCTGGAAGGGTGCCGCTGTTGGAGAAATAGTGAGGGTGGGAGACAAAGATCCAATCCAGTATACTTCCACTGGAGAGGTTTTTAGCAGGGCGAGTTACTGAACTGATTAGTTGAGAGAAATTGTATAGGTTAATATTTGAGGAGTTTGTTGGAGATTGAATGCAGGCCCGGTTGATGTTTACATCTCCTATGATTATGGTTTCGTTGGTAATGTTACTAGAAATCCAAGAGAGGATATGTTCAAGTGTGGAGATATTGTCCCCCGGGGGTATATAAAGGGATGCTAGACAAATGTGTTTGTGATTATTGATTTGTAGTAGAGTAAGGAGAAGTTCAGCATTGTTAAAGTGTGGAGTAGGTTTATTGTAGGGAGTGACTGCTAGGGAGGATGAATATATGAGGGCCACCCCACCACCCTTTTTGAGAGGCCTGTCTTTCCTGATGATGGAGTAGTTTGGGGGAATAATTTCAGAGTCTTTTATATGTGGTTTTAACCAGGTTTCAGATATAGACATGATATCAGGTTTATTGTGTATGAGCCAGGCATGGAGGTTTGGGACTTTATTTACTATACTTTGGGAATTTAAGGAAGTAAAAAGTAAGGATTTATTTGTGGTTGTTATAGAGGAGGGGCCTGGGTTTGGGTGGATATCACCAGACAAGAGAGTGCTAATATGATATAGTATGGAACAGTTTATGTGGGCGGATAGTAAGGTAAAGATATTGGCTTCTGTTGTAGATTGGAGGGATTTGCTAGTAGTTATAAAGATGGGGAGTGTAGGGTAAGAGAAGAGTTTGTATTGGAATAAAAGGAGATAGTTAGAAGGATATAGATGGGGGAAATAATAGAGTATGAATGAGGGAGAGGTAAGTTCTGATAATTAGTAATGTGAAAGTGTTGGGAGTGTACGGAAAATGTGGGCTGGGAGAGATGGTTGTAATGGAATGAAGAGAGGAGAAAGAAAAGAGAAAGGGAGATGAGGCAGAGTTTTAAAGGCATATTTGGAGGAAAAGACAGAATAAATAGTTGTGCGTAGAGTTAGATGGTGTATAGAGGACACTAATTATAGAGCAGCAGGTAAATTTCCTATGTAGTAATAAATATGTGGAGAGTAGTACTATATGAGAATATATATGGAAGAGGAGTGTTTAGGCTAGGAAAGAAGATGATGGGGGTTTGTAAGATGGCTAGTTTTGGCGGGAAAAAAGGGAGGTGTGTCTAGATGTATGTTACTGATTGGAGTAGACTAGCAGTGGGTGTGGTGTATGGAGGTATAAAGGTAGACGTGCTGGGGCGGGTGAGATTTGGGGGCAGGGTAGGGGAGCGGAGTGAGCCCACAGGGCGAACGGAGCGGGTAGAGACCAGTAGAGCAGAAGAGCGAAAAACTATCAGTAGAGCAGTGTTCAAGAAGGGTAAGTAGTATATGGGCAAGTGGAGAGGGCCTAGATAACTTTTTAAAGTGCAAACAGTTTAGAATCAACACAGGTACAGTATAAACAATATGCAGAGCTGATTTCAAGGGTTTTTAGGCGAAATGCAGTCGAGATACAGTAGTCAAAAAAAAAAAGCCAGAAAAAAAGACTTATAAATCAAGGAAAGTCACTCTTTCACTCTCTGCTGCTTGTAGAACTCTGCAGGACACCACGAGGAGCTATGCTGAGTCGTATACAAGCACAAAAGCACGCAAAAACGGGCTTTATAGCAGGGGGTTGAAAAGAGCCAGGAATTGTCCCAAAATGGCCAATAAACTACAAGTTGCTGGGCTGGAACCACTCCTCTAGGGACAAATAGGTTGCTCAGTGCCCCCCACTCCCACTGGTGAACAAAGAAGCTTCCTCTTATCCAAATAAGAATATGGATAGCACAGGAACTATGACAAAGCCCAGAGATCAGCAAAATCTGAAGACTGGAATGTTCTTGTTCAGTAAGGCGGGAAAACAAGGATATTTTTTTTTTCTTTATTTACAGAGACAGAAGTAAAAGATACAGTAGCAAACAGTAAATGCTATAAAATGGCTAGCACAATTGAGTGTGTTAGCCTAACAGTTAAATTAAACAAAAAATAACTTTTTAAAGTGCAAACAGTTTAGAATCAACACAGGTACAGTATAAACAATATGCAGAGCTGATTTCAAGGGTTTTTTAGGCGAAATGCAGTCGAGATACAGTAGTCAAAACGAAAGCCAGAAAAAATACTTATAAATCAAGGAAAGTCACTCTTTCACTCTCTGCTGCTTGTAGAACTCTGCAGGAAACCAGGAGGAGCTGTGCTGAGTCGTATACAAGCGCAAAAGCACGCAAAAATGGGCTTTATAGCAGGGGGTTGAAAAGAGCCGGGAATTGACCCAAAATGGACAATAAACTACAAGTTGCTGGGCTGGAACCACTCCTCTAGGGACAAATAGGTTGCTCAGTGCTTCCCACTCCCACTGGTAAACAAAGAAGCTTCCTCTTATCCAAATAAGGATATGGATAGCACAGGAACTATGACAAAGCCCAGAGATCAGCAAAATCTGAAGACTGGACTATTCTAGTTCAGTAAGGTGGGAAAACAAGGATTTTTTTTTTCTTTTTTTACAGAGACAGAAAAAAAAGATACAGTAGCAAACAGTAAATGCTATAAAACGGCTAGCGCACTTGAGTGTGTTAGCCTAACAGTTAAATTAAACAAAAAATAACTTTTTAAAGTGCAAACAGTTTAGAATCAACACAGATACAGTATAAACAATATGCAGAGCTGATTTCAAGTTTTTTTTAGGCGAAATGCAGCCGAGATACTAGTCAAAATAAAAGCCAGAAAAAATACTTATAAATCAAGGAAAGTCATTCTTTCACTCTCTGCTGCTTGTAGAACTCTGCAGGACACCACGAGGAGCTGTGCTGAGTCGTATACAAGCGCAAAAGCGTGCAAAAATGGGCTTTACAGCTGGGGGTTGAAAAGAGCCAGGAATTGACCCAAAATGGTCAATAAACTACAAGTTGCTGGGCTGGAACCACTCCTCTAGGGATAAATAGGTTGCTCAGTGCTCCCCACTCCCAATGGTGAGCAAAGAAGCTTCCTCTTATCCAAATAAGGATATGGATAGCACAGGAACTATGACAAAGCCCAGAGATCAGCAAAATCTGAAGACTGGACTATTCTAGTTCAGTAAGGCGGGAAAACAAGGATTTTTTTAGTTTTTTTTTCTTTTTTTACAGAGACAGAAGAAAAAGATACAGTAGCAAACAGTAAATGCTATAAAATGGCTAGCGCACTTGAGTGTTTTAGCCTAACAGTTAAATTAAATAAAAAAATAACT
Source organism: Protopterus annectens (assembly GCF_019279795.1). Classification (NCBI taxonomy): domain Eukaryota; kingdom Metazoa; phylum Chordata; order Ceratodontiformes; family Protopteridae; genus Protopterus; species Protopterus annectens. The sequence goes on along the minus strand of NC_056733.1, from coordinate 1,991,660,677 downwards.
TTTTAAAGTGCAAACAGTTTAGAATCAACACAGGTACAGTATAAACAATATGCAGAGCTGATTTCAAGGGTTTTTTAGACGAAATGCAGTCGGTATTACAGTAGTCAAAACGAAAGCCAGAAAAAATACTTATAAATCAAGGAAAGTCACTCTTTCACTCTCTGCTGCTTGTAGAACTCTGCAGGACACCACGAGGAGCTGTGCTGAGTCGTATACAAGTGCAAAAGCGCGCAAAAATGGGCTTTATAGCAGGGGGTTGAAAAGAGCCAGGAATTGACCCAAAATGGCCAATAAACTACAAGTTGCTGGGCTGGAACCACTCCTCTAGGGACAAATAGGTTGCTCAGTGCTCCCCACTCCCACTGGTGAACAAAGAAGCTTCCTCTTATCCAGATAAGGATATGGATAGCACAGGAACTATGACAAAGCCCAGAGATCAGCAAAATCAGAAGACTGGACTATTCTAGTTCAGTAAGGCGGGAACACAAGGATATTTTTTTGTTTTTTTTTTCTTTATTTACAGAGACAGAAGAAAAAGAAACAGTAGCAAACAGTAAATGCTATAAAACGGCTAGCGCACTTGAGTGTGTTAGCCTAACAGTTAAATTAAACAAAAAATAACTTTTTAAAGTGCAGTTTAGAATCAACACAGGTACAATATAAACAATATGCAGAGCTGATTTCAAGGGTTTTTTAGGCGAAATGCAGTCGAGATACAGTAGTCAAAACGAAAGCCAGAAAAAATACTTATAAATCAAGGAAAGTCACTCTTTCACTCTCTGCTGCTTGTAGAACTCTGCAGGACACCACGAGGAGCTGTGCTGAGTCGTATACAAGCGCAAAAGCGAGCAAAAATGGGCTTTATAGCAGGGGGTTGAAAAAAGCCAGGAATTGACCCAAAATGGCCAATAAACTACAAGTTGCTGGGCTGGAACCACTCCTCTAGGGACAAATAGGTTGCTCAGTGCTCCCCACTTCCACTGGTGAACAAAGAAGCTTCCTCTTATCCAGATAAGGATATGGATAGCACAGGAACTATGATAAAGCCCAGAGATCAGCAAAATCTGAAGACTGGACTATTCTAGTTCAGTAAGGCGGGAAAACAAGGATTTTTTTAGTTTTTTTTTCTTTTTTTACAGAAACAGAAGAAAAAGATACAGTAGCAAACAGTAAATGCTATAAAATGGCTAGCGCACTTGTGTGTGTTAGCCTAACAGTTAAATTAAACAAAAAATTTTATTTATTTAATGCAGTTGGTTTACCAGGATAGTCCATTGGGCCTCAAGGAACCCGTTTTCAATGGAGTCCTGGGGAGAAAAGCTCTAAAAATACATTTTACATACTTACAAACATATATTCACACATACATTCAACGTTAAACAATAAGGTAAAAAACAAAAAATGTACAGCTAAATACATTGTGCAGAAAAACGTAATAATTATTATTTAGCACAGAAACATCCATTTATACAGAGTAGTTGGGAAAACTTAGTCACTAGAATGTTAGAGGAGGTTCAGTGACATGATGAAGTGGAAGAAGAGAATATGTGGACTTATCTAATAATTTCTATAGGTTCATAGGTTGGTACTAGGCTATCAGCCCTAGGGCCTATACAAGCCTAGCCATAACAATTCCCTGGCTATTTCTTCCCACATTATTTACTTTCCTGGACCCCTGTCTAGCAGGGCGACTGATGTGATCCCTGGGGTGAATTTCCTTTCTCCCATCCAATCGTCAAGGTTCCTGTTGAAGAGGTCCAAAGAGGCACTCTGCTTGACATGTATGGGCAATCTATTCCAGAGTCTGGGGAGTCTCTGGGTCAGGAACCTATCCCTCCAGCATGTTTTGTTTATTGTGATGACAAGATTTAGATCCCTGGAGCGTGTAGCTCTGAGGGATTGGGATTTCTTTAAGTGTAGCATGTCCAACAGCTCTGGGTTTGACATGGCCTTGTATGTTAAGCAGAGATCGCCTCTGAGTAGACGATATGCAACAGAGTATAGCTGGAGTTTTTTAAGGCGGTCAGTGTAGGGCATCTGATTTAGGCCTGTGATTCTTTTAGTGAGGTATTTCTGAGGCCTTTCCAGTTGTTGCAGATGTCTTGAGAGGTACATACCAAATGGGGCGTTGTATTCTATAATGGGTCTAATGAGGGATGAGTACAGTGGGACAATGACCTTCTTTTTCCTGGATGAAAAGCCCTTTGTGATGAGGTGTGCCACATAGAAGGATTTCCTGACTGTTGTGGTGATGTGGTTATCGAAGGTGAGACCACTGCCCACCTGTGTCCCTAAGTCTCTTATCACACTTTCTGTGTTTAGTGTACTGCCACCTATATGGTAATTCATGGATACATGTTTTTTCCCAAAGGGGATAACAATACATTTCTTGGCATTGGCAAAGTAGCAGAAAGTATACTAAGAACCAAGTCAACATGGGAATAGTGAAAGGAGATTTTGCCAATAGGGATGACTGCAGTTAAGGATACAGAGAATAGATAAGCGGGAGGATGAAATTTACTGGAGGAAGCTGACAGCTGACAAAGGAACAAAAGTATTGGGAACAAATAATTAAAGAAAAAAGGTAGTACAATGGGAAGAGGCTGAGAAGACATTTGGATTGCAGGCTAGTGATTGTCTTCCCTGTCAGGGATTGATGTCAGAATATAGACAAAGAGCAATGGGTAGGAGAATTCTGAATGTGGCTGAGTTTTTAATTGAATCTAGAAGAGAAATTCCTGTTAAAAAAGAGATAATTACTAAGCCATATAAAATATTGCACGGTAATTATAGGAGTCAATCAGAAGAGGTCAGAAAGATTGGGAAGAGAGATTAGATATGCAAATTATAATGAAACAATGGGAAGACATATGTATGGCTAATAATGTAAGCCAAAAGGTGATGCTTGAGCCAAAATGCTGTATACTAACAAACGGCTGTAAAATAAACTGATAACTTCAAACAAATCCAAAAAAGCAAAAAAAAAAAAAACTTTTAATAGAAACAAGATAACAGTACACTGTTACACTTGTACATTAAGCCCTTTCATCCCGCCATATAAAGGGACTTCATGTGAGTAACAGAATAATCCCAGAATGCTGCTTAAAAAGGCAAAATTCCCCGAAGCTACATTGCATCACTTATAGATAACACACATTTTGATTTGCACATCTGTTTTCGTTTTTGATTTTGTTTTATGTAGATGGTGATGTTCGAACTGCATATGTTGAATTTTTAGAACCAGTATTCTCATAAGGCTATTACAGGTTAGTGTTTCTCTTGTTCTGTAATGTATGTATGAGTTATCCTCTTGCGTTTCTTTCTCCTCTATCAAAGCTAATTTGTTAGCCCATGGATCTCCCCCTCTCAATGCATTTCCATGTTGAGATATTTCTGAAAGAGGTTCTGCATACCTGTTTACTTACAAAAAGGTGGCTCCTCCTTGGGATCTTAATATTGTTTTAGAAAAAAATATTTTTGTTCCTTTTGAACCAGCTCATTAGGATGATTTGAGGTTCTTAGCTAGGAAAATGTTTTGCTGACTGCTGTGACTTCTGCAGTGATCTTTTTCAGAACTCTAACATCCCTCTTTCAATTTTTCATGAAAGCTTTAAAGAGCTTGGCGCACAGACCACTTCATTTTTCCAACTCTGCTCAAGCTCTCAACTGTGTGGCAGGTGTCCTTGAGTTTGGGAAGTTGGCTGGCTATTATATCGTATACTAGATGTAATCCATATATCTAAGGCTTATACAACTGTACTTTCTCCACACATTTAATGTTATACTTATTTTCTATGGGAGGATATAGACTCCTTAAACAAGTACCTCCCATAGTACCCACTCTTGGGAGTGGGATGCATCAATGACTGAGAAAAGGCAGTGCCCTGCAAGTTAGCATATCTCATGATCCTCAGTTCTTGAGATGTGTTCATGGGCCTGAATTTGAATTTCAGGGAAATTTATTTCTTTATTTCTTTTAGAGATATTGGCCAATTGCCAACAATGGTTGTAAGTGGTTCCATAAGCCCTTTGATTTCCATTGCAGGGGCCTTAGCCTCCTCTGTCTACTTCTAGGACTTTAGCAAGGTAACAGTTTTAAATTTTGAGACTCACAAGTGCGAATTATGCAACAGAGAAATTATAGGATGTGTAAAAATGGGAATTATTTAGGTCCAGGTTTGCTGTGTGTCTGAGTATTGCCTTTTTACCTTGACATGGCAATCCCAAAATTGGTACATATAATTGTTGGGGGTGGGGCATACAGGCAGTTTGCCCATCTGGAAAAAGTGCAGCAATTGTTTGCTTGCACTGCCCTTCTGTAGTCTCACTGTGGTTATTTTGTAATTCTGAAAATCTGAATTACAACTAGAAACCCCTCAGCAACCTGTTTAATATGTGGTCAGATATGACCTTTCATATGTGCTGGAGCTTGGCACTCTCATCTTCTTGCTACAGTACTGCCCCGATGCACTGATGGTTGCTTCTTTGTCACACATTTAGCCATCTTGAAGCTCGTTGTTGGTCTCACAGTTTATCCTACCCTTTCACAACCTATGTAGGGGCAGCACAAGAACTGGTTTACAGCTACTAGTTAAATGAGGCCTTTCTTTCTCTACCTCTTAAGTATTCAGCTGGTACTGAATCAATGGAGCTGGATTTGGCTTCCCCATTGAGAAATCTTTAAGCTCATGAAATTAACTTGTAATGGAATCCTGACATTTGCTCCTCCTTTCAAAATAATTCTGATGTTAATTTGGGAAAGAAACACAATTAGGATGTTAAGAACTGAACATTTATATATGCCACCTTTGTATATGGACATCTCCTGCCAGACATCCCTAAGCAGAATATTATTGTTTCTTGTGCACAGCATAGTTCTCAGAAGCTCTAGTGTTTGATAACTGTCCATCCAGACAGATGACCAATGGGCAGGTTTGGTGAAAAGAATAATTCTTCTGCTACTTTTAAACACGTATTAAATTATCATTAAGTAGTAGGGACACATGCATTAATAGGAAAGAAAACAAGCCAAATTAATTATTTTTTTAATTTATGTACATTATACATCACATTTTCTTTCTTTATAACTGTCATCAGTCCAACATTACATACATTAATGAATTCCTGCCTTCCCTTAAAGCTCACTCTTCCTCCTGAACATTATTCTGCATGTATTGTACCTGTACATTCCATGTATTTCTATGTAATTTACAAATTCTGTTTTATAAAGATCCATCTTCCAGATCTTTTATATATTTTATAATATTCAATATATTTCAAATACAGTTGGTTTATATTTTGATTTCCATTTTCTAGTAATTGCGCAGCCAACAGAATTAAATTTAATAAGGCCTTATTACTATGTCTAAGACAGTCGGGTCCTGATACTCAGCTCAAAAGAATAATTTTCTAAGTTAAAGCCATTTGCTCACACAGTATTTCTGACAGAGCACTCAAGGAAATGTTTAAAATCTGTGAACGCATTGCAGTCCTAAAAAACAGTTATCGCTTTCTTCCCCATCAAACTTCCAGCATTTGCTGTCTACCTGAGGAAAAAAATCTTTTGAAATCTGTTGGGGTATAAAAATATCTATACAAACACTTCCAAGCAAAAATCCTACATGTTCTGGACTTTGTTGCATGCTTAGGAGCCATATATATGTATTTCCATTGTTCCCTTCTAAATTGCTTATCCTGACTCTCTTCCCCATCTTTTCTAACTTCCTCTGATTGATTCTTATAGTTATCATGCAAACTTTTCTATAGCTCACTATTTATTCCCTTTTTAATAGCACCTTCTGTCTAGATTCAGCTCTACCAGAGCAGGCCTTTTACTTAGGATTCCCATATCCCTTTCTGTTTGCCTATACTCGGTCCCTGGTAGTCTCTAACCTGCAGTTCAAACAGCATCTTGGCCTCATCCCACTCAGTTACCTTTCTCTCTCTATTTTCTCTCAGTACCTTGGTTCCTTTTTTTAGTTTTCTCCAGTAAAGTCCAGACCCCACTTGCCTATTTTCTGTACTCCTATTTGGAGTCATCCCTATTGTCAAAAACTCATTTCTCCATTCCCGTGTTAGCTCAGCTCTTAGAATACTTTCTACTACTGCATGAATATAATACTCTGTATGGTTGTTGTTCTCCTTTAGGATCTGCATCCAAAATCCCACACTCCCCTTTTTTCTTGAACTCTCCCATCCTCCATCATCATTATCCTTTTCTGCTTTGAATTATAACCTTCTGCTTGCATTAAGTATATGAGCCTTAAATGTGTAGCTCTAAAATATTGCTTCAAATCAGGTAATCCTAAGCTGCCTTGTTCTATTGGAAGCATAAAGTTTATCCCATTTAACTCTTACCCGCCAAGATAAATTCCTTCAACTCTTTATTAATTATTATCCTCAGCTTCTCTTCTTCTTGATAAAAATATGCCTGACCTGTATGTAAAACTAAATGGACTAAAAACATTTCCACTGCTTATCTCTTGCTATCCATAAACAAGAGCTTCCACTTTCTTAGTTTTTGAATTATATTTTGTTTAGTTTCTACAAAAAAACAGTGGATATAAAAAGTGTACACACCCCTCTTAAAATGCCAGGTTTTTGTGATACAAAAAATAAGACCACAATAAATCATTTTAAAACTTTTCCCACCTTTAATGTGACCTATAACCTGTACAATTCAATTGAAAAACAAATCTGTTAGGGGAAAAATATAAAAAATAAAAAACGTACAATAAGCTGGTGCATAAGTGTGCATAACCTTAAATTGATATTTTGTTGAAGCACCTTTTGATTTAATTACAGCATTCAGTCTTCTTGGGTACACACCTGCCATCAATTAAAGAGACTCTGATTAACCCAAATAAAGTCCAGCTGTCCTAGTAGGATTTTCCTGACATTTACTCAGTTGCCTCCTACAGCAAAAGCCATGGTTCACAGAGAGCTTACAAAGCATCAAAGGGATCTCATTGTTGAATGGTGTCAGGAGAAAGATACAGAAAAAAATTCCACAGCATTGGGTATACCATGGAACACAGTGAATACAGCCATCAAAAAGTGGAGAAAATATGGGACAACAGTGACATTGCAAAGAACTGGACATCCCTCCAAAATTGATGAAAAGACTAGACAAAAACTGGTCAGGGAGGCTGCAAAGAGACCTACACCAACACTGAAGGAGCTGCAGGAATTTCTGGCAAGTACTGGTTGTGTACTCTTTTTAAACATAACTTTAACTTTTGTTTCCTATCCTTCACAGATTTCCTATTTAACCTTATTATTGTATTAGGGAATGTAAATGCTTCCATTGCTCTACTCACAAAATCACATCTCTTTCTGTTGAATGCTTTCTCTGCATCAATGCTTTCTCTGCATCAATACCCACCAGTGATAGCAGAATTTTCTTGCGTTCATCTTCCCTCTGGATCACCATTCTAGTAATGTTGTCAAATGCTTGCCTTCCCTCCACAAAATCATACTGATCCATATCTATCAATGTTGTCAACACCTTTGCCATTTTTTAGCTATTGTATACATAAACACTTTATAATCATGGCTTGGAGTTGAAATGGGTCTGTATGAAGCTAGGTCTGATGGAACTTTACCCTCTTTGGGTAATACAACCAGTGCAACTTTCTTCAAAGATGTTGGTGCTTCCCTTCCATTTACAATACTGTTACACAAAATCTTCCAGATCTTTATAATTTTTTCCCTTATAACTTTAAAACTTCCACATGAATACCATCTGTTTCTGGAGAAGATTTCCTGCAGATTGATTATACATCACTGTTTTATCTCATCTGCTCCTATCTTAACTATTAGTTGTTGGGTGTCATCTACCTCTAACCTTGACATAATTAAGCCTTCCATAAATATTTCCATTTGTGCTCTTTCTTGATTTCCACATTTCTCTGCTTTATACAAATGTTCATAAAATTTCCAAACTATTTCTAATACCTCTACAGGGTTTATGGTTATTTATCTTGTTACAGGCTCCATACATTTGGTGCCAACCCTTTCTGCTTTCTGTTGCCTAAGTCACTGTGCTCTGGAGTTGTTATAAAAAAATAGTTGTATAACATCAATCCTTTTAAACTTATGCATATCATCAAAATGCTGATTTATTTTCTCTTTAGTACTCTGCAGTTGGGCATCTTCTTGTTCTGTGAGATTATCTGCAATATTTTAACCTTTGTCAGATTCTTTAAGTAATTTCTATAATTCTTAACCCTATCTCTTTCTTGTTTCTACTCAATTTTTAAACTCCATTTTTATTTAATCCCACTCACTAGCTATCACTTCTGCAGAAATTTCTATCTTCCATAATTACTCTCAAATAATTTCCACTATTCATTCCTTAAATTCTTCTCTATTTAACAGGTAGATAGAAAAGTGCCAATGTCTCATTTTTTCTTCATTACCCTGCATTTTTATTATATTTTTTTATTGGTGTATTATCTGAAACAGTTATTGAGTGTGCATTGAAGATTTTAGTTAAATGCTTGTGATTCAGAAATATATTTCTATCCAGACTAGCTCAGTTATTGTACCTTGAGGAATAATATATAAATTCTGCCTAAGTTCTAACTTCTCATTTCATGTCTTCCATACCAAATATTTTCATAAAGCTCTTCAGAAATCTAACCTCTTTTCTTATATTCCCCTTCTAAGTCCCCCTAATACATCCTCAGTATTGCAAATCAAGTTCCATTTCCCACCTATAAATAATATTCCCTGCTGAAAGCTGATTATTTCTCCCAAAAATTTCTTAAGCTACATAGTAGCAGTTTTTGATGAAGTATAATTCCATGCCAGTGTTATCTTCTTGTCTTCATAATAGTCCCTTACTACCACAAATCTACCATTATTGTCTTTTTTCCTCTTCTATCACTATTTTAGCCTCTCTAGCAATCCGTATTATACTTCTCTTTTCCTTTGTAACTGATATTCTATTTTTATTTATTTTATTTTACATTTGTTGACCGGGCTAGTCTAACTGGATATATGTCCATTTTCAGTAGCGGCCCGGGGAGATGAGCTCCAAGACGTGGTCTAATACAATAATACAAGTACAAACAAATAAAAAATAAAATCAAATCTAGTAAAAATAGCAATTTTCCTAGTAATGAAAAAAATAACATCAACATTGGTAACGTGTATTACAGCATAGAGGTTGTAACAGGATGTAGCACTGAGGTAAAAAGTCATAAGCAGTGCAAATTGAAAGAACGGAGACAATAATGCAGCTTAAGTCAGAGGTAGATAAATAGGAATTATCATAGTAAAAAAAAAATCAGCAATTGTAACATGAATTACAGCATAAAGGTTAAACACTGAAGTCCTGTGTCATAAAATAGTGCTAATTTGAAGTATGGAGACATAATACAGGTTAAGTCAGAAGTAGAAAAAAGGAAGTTAGATGTGTAGTGTAGCAAAGGATTTACTTAAGAAAAGGTATATAAAGAGGATTGAAATAATTAAAAAAGGTAGATCAGAAAATATAGTAAGACGGGAGATGTAACAGAGGATAGTAAGCACTGGATAGGTAAGTCAAATTTGTAGAGGTAGATGACTAGTCTGGTTTGGAGCAGGGGCATAGCCAGTATGTTTTGAGGAAAAGTTTAATTCTGCTTTTAAAGAGAAATAAAGAGGTGAGTGAGGAGAGGTCATTAGGGAGAAGATTCCAGGATTTACCTACAGTATTAGAGAAGAGAGAATCCCCAGCTCTGTTATTAGGTTTCGAGGTGTGGACAAGAAGTTTGTGAGATGAGCGTAAGGACTTCAGATTTTTATAGGGGGTGATGAGGGTAGATAAACTTGGAGTATTAGAATGTTTGTAAAGAATGTTGTGGGCAATGGTTAGTTGGTGAAATTTAATCTGGTGTTGTAGTTCTAACCATCCTAGCTGTTTTAAATTTATACAATGATGGGTTCGGAATGGGTTGCCTGTAGCAAATCGTGCAATGTTATTATAGGACATTTCCAATTTGCTGAGGTTATTCTTGGAGAGATTAGTAAAATGGGTGAGGCATAAAGGAGTGTAGAGATCAAATGGGTGTGGGCGATAGTAGTTTTAGCAGTAGAGGAAAGGAAGGGTTTAATCCTATTGAGACTGCCAATTTTTTATTGACAGTCTTTATAGTATTATTGATGTGGATGTCGAAGTTCAGATTATTGTCGATGGTGACACCTAGTAGTTTGGTGGTAGAGTCAGGAGATATAGTACCATTGGTGGATGTCACTGAGAATTGAAGAGGAGAGGACTTAAGAGTAGGAGTGAAGAGGAGGAGTTTGGTTTTCTTTGGGTTCAAAAGAAGGCAATGCTGAGTGAACCATTGTTCAACTATGTTGAATACTTTTTGGGTGAGAGCATGAAGGTCATGGGAGGATGTAGCTGAACATAATAGTGTGGAGTCGTCAACATATTGTATGCAAGTGGCTTGTGGGATAGATAGATAACGGTCATTAATAAATATAGAGAAGAGAAGGGGTCCAAATATGGAACCCTGAGGGACACCTAAGGTAACAGGTAAATGGGAGGATAAAGTATTATGCCAAAGTACTGCTTGTTGTCATTTGTAAAGGAAGGATTGGAACCATTTTATGGAAAGTGGGTCTAATGACAGAGATTTTAGGATGTTTATGAGAATCTGGTGGTTTACCATGTCAAATGCTTTAGACAGGTCGATAAATAGAGCAGAAGAAAGATTATTCAGGTTTCGCTGTCTGTTAATGTAGTCAGTAAAGGACAGGAGGGCAGTGGTAGTGCTGTGTGAGGGTCTGAAACCATGTTGACAGCTGGAAAGTAAATTGTTTTCAATTAAATGGTGGAGTAGTTGTTTATGGATACATTTCTCCATAATTTTAGCTAGGGGAGAAAGGGCAATGGGGCGATAGTTTGATATTTCTGTGGACTGTTCACCTTTATGTAGGGGGATAATATGGGAGATTTTCCATAAGGTGGGGATGTAACCTTCAGTAATAGTTCTGTTGACCAGTATGGAAATAGGATAGGCTATGGCATTAGATGATAGCTGTAGATATTCAGAAGGCAGTAGGTCTGCAGAAGGAGAGCATGGTTTCAGTTTCTTCAAAAGGGTTTGCATAAATGTGGTTGTGACAGGTTTGAGATGAAAGGGGGGTGGGGTTGAGGAGTGTGAAGGTAATGTTAAGGTATTCGATGATAGTTGACTCGCTAGTGTTTGGATAGCATCTGTAAAGAAGGTATTGAAGGTATTAGCTGTATGGATGGGATTTTTCTGGTCTGTATTTTGAGGGTTTGGTGTAGTGGATTGACCTGGGTGGAGTAATTGCTTAATGCTGGCCCAGAATTTCTGTGGTTTATTGTCAATATTCTATCGACTATCCATCCCAAACTTTTCTTTGTCAAATTGACATGCTCATTTCTTTCCAAATTTGTCTCGTGCAGCATTGTCCTTTGAACTATGCATTTCTTAATATAATTCAATACTCTTTTATTTTTGTCTAGACCTGTAAGGCTATAATGTGGAGATAGTTTTTTATTATAATATCTACACTATCATTCCCACTTGTTACGCATGACAGTTTTTTTTAAAATGTGTATTTCCAACTATTGTCTTATATGCACACACACTAATGTTTGTCAGGCTGGTATTTTTTGACAGTTGTTTTTGCCATCTCCATTTGAACCTCTGTCACATTTTCAAGATGTTTTATTTTAATGAAAACCCTCAATAAAAAAAACATTTTCAGAACACACCATCTCCTATTAACTTAGAACAAACACACAAAACTATGTACATCTTCATAAAATGATATTTAACCCTCTAGATAGAAACAATTGCCCAAAATCAAGATCTGCACCCACGGGCATAACCTAACCTAAAATTAAGGTTAGCCATGCTAAAGTGCGTATTACAGCCTGTGTTCCTTCTTACATTGATTGTTGCCTGTTCTTTTTTATCTCTGGTACCCTGTCAGATGTGAAAAAAAAACAATTTGTATAGTTTTGGAAAACATTCATTTTTAGCCCTAAAAATGTACTGGCTATTTTTAAATAAAACTAAATTGTATACTGTTCTGTTAAATTAATTAAAGTATTTAGGCTGCTAGGATGGCTACTATCTCTTGTTCATGTTGCATATTTTCAGACTTTATTTTTCACTGAACTTCTTGTGATTGTATCATTAAATTTTACATTTCTCTCAACAAAGAATGCTCAGAACTCTCAAGGTTAATTGCTTACACTTGAAGTCAGCTCATCTCCATGTAAATGTAGTTAGTAATGAAAAAAAAGTTAACCAGTTTACATATGCTTGACTGAATATTTGTAAATTTCACTCAGAACTGAATGTGCAAAGTTTCCCTGGCCAATTACCTTCAATTGGGCAGCAATAAACAACATCCTCTAACCCAGCAGAGACTATACCCCCCACCCAATATAGAAGGATCAAACTCAGACATAGCTTCCAGTTTCAACAATTATTTTATCTCCTCTATACTTAAACGTATTAACAATACAAGTCCCACTGAATTCCCACAATCCCCTAAGGTCCAAACAATCAATACCCCCTTCTCACTCAAGCCAGTCCCAACATCAACCACCCAAAAACTATTTTCCAAACTCAAACCCACCATCCTCGCTGCTGACAGTCTCCCAGCTGACTCCCTTCAAATTGCATGCAAGGCCATAGTTTACCCCATTTCATTAATGATAAATGGATCCATTACTGAACACACCACTCCATCCTTGTGGAAAACACCATTCATCATTCCCCTTCACAAAAGTGGCCCCTCTACTGGCCTCTCTAACTACTGACCCATCGCAATCCTGTCACCCTTATCAAATATTCTAGAAAGATTTGTCCATTAACATCTCCTTACCCACCTTCTAACCCATAACTTACTAGCCAAATCTCAACATGGTTTTCAACTGTCCCACATATGACCACTGCCCAAATTAATTTCACCAACACTATAAACACACGTAGAAACCAAAACAGACTAGTCTCTGCCATCTTTCTAGACTTATCCAAAGCATTTGACACAGTCTCCCACAATAAACTCTTAACCTGCCTCTCTGAGCTGAACAAAGACAGCCCCACCCTGCTTTGGTTCAGAAGTTACCTAGACAACCACCTTCAGTCAGTCAAATGGCATGACTCCCTATCACCCCTACTCCCAGACACATAAGGTATACCTCAGGGGTCCATTCTTGACCCCCCTCTCTTTAATGTTTATACAACTCAACTTCACTCAGCAACCACAAAAGCTGAAATAGTACAATATGCTGATGACACAACTCTAATCTGCTTTGCATCTAATCTCCAGCTGCTCCAACAAAATGCCCATGAATCCATCACAGAGATAGAAAACTGGTTAAATAAATCACAGCTGATATTGAACCCAAACAAAACCCAACTCATTCTGTTCCATCCAACAAAGACTAATGACCTAACTACCTTCTCTATATTCTCAGTGAATAAGACCCCCATCACTCCAGTCTCAGAAGCCAAGTTACTAGGGATTACAATAGACCAACAACTAAGATTCAACAAATATATATATCCCTAACTATCTCTAAAGTTCACAAAAAGCTAGGGAACCCTATACCACTGCAAAAAGTACATTACCTCCAAATTTAGAACTGCTATAGCCAGAACCCCTAAGTGACACGCTCAGCATTGCTCACACCCTTGAACCTTTGTGAAAGCTACTAATGTGCGCATTAGATGCTCTTTGTAAATGTTGTACATATTTTTTTCTCCTTTTTCTTTTTCTTTTAGTTGCTCCAATACTAAGCTCACAATGCAATCAACATGTAATGTATCTTCTGTGTTTTATTATAGTTCCCGTCAACTTGTTTTAATGTTTTTGTAGTATGCTGTCAACTGATTCATAGGTTCATAGGTAGATACTAGGCTATCTGCCCTCGGGCATTTATAAGCCTAGCCAGAGTGTATTTGGCTTCCGCCTCCCTATTAGATTAGCCTACTGTGCCTCTGTAAAGTAGGTCACAGAAGGTACCCTTTTAAGATTAGTTTACTGTGCCTCTGTCTAGCAGAGACACAGGAGAGATCCCAGGGGTGAATTTGCGATTTCCCATCCACGCGTCCAAATTTCGCTTGAAGAGGGTCAGCGAGGGGCTATGTCTAACATGAATTGGGATTCTATTCCAGAGAGAGGGGAGCCTCTGGGAAATGAATCTGTCCCTCCAGCATGTCCTATTTATTTTTGTGCTAAGGTTTAGGTCCCTGTAGCGTGTAGCTCTAAGGGACTTGGATTTTTTGAGGTGGAGCATGTTCATTAATTGTGGGTTTGACATGGCTTTGTACGTCAGGCATAGATCGCCTCTGAGTAGGCGGTAAGCAACTGAGTAGAGCTGGAGTTTCTTTAGTCGAGCTGCATAGGACATCTGTTTGTAGCCCATGATCCTCTTGGTGAGGTACTTTTTGTCAACATATTAAACTCTGTAACATGTAACTATTACTACTAAATGCTGTAACTATTGTACTGCATGGAGCTTTTCTCCCCGGGCTTCCTCTGGAAACAGACACCAGTTGTCCAGTCAGAATTTCCAGGTAAACAAATGTCAAATAAATAAATAAATAAACTGCAGACTTCTTGACTCCCACTGAGAACATTTGCAAATGGAAAAAAAAAAAAACAATGTGCCCTCTGCTTCAGTTTAACTCAATCTTTAGGTTTCATTTCTTCCTACAACATGGTTCCAGTATTGTGTAGGTACCAGAAAGGCTTGTATTTTTTAAAACTTTAATTTCTTTGCCTTGGAATCAAAGGAAGGGAAATATCTCCTACACTTGTTTAAGCTTAACTTCTCACATACTTTGCAGAGGAATTCTTCTCCACCTGCATGACATACAATAGACATATAAATATGTAGTTTACCCTATCAGGTACTGCTGTTTAATCTTAGAAGGGCAATTAATCTTGCTAATGTCAGAAGCACAGTAGCTGCTATAAAAAGACAGAAAGCTGTAGTAGTGTTTTCCACTCTTTTTGTTGCAGGGAGGAGGAAAACTTAAAACTCACCTTTCATAGTCAAACCAAGCAATTAGATCAGTCAGGGGTTTAAAGTCATTTGTCACCTCTTCTGACAAATTTACATAAGCAGCATCACAGTATTGAAATGCTAAGCTTTAAATGTTGGTTATTTATAATAGTTTATATGTTAAGATAACTTAAATGTAGCATCAAAAATTTCAATGACATTTAATGAAAAGTCAGAAAATATCTTTTTCTTGTAAAGTATAAACATATTTACCATTTTCAAGCCACCCCCTCCCCCCCCACACACACAGAGGGCAGAACAGCAGAAAGAGAGATTGATGGCAAGTCTGTCAACTAGGTGCACTGGTACTGTTCGTAAAAAGGTCTTATGCTTTTTTATTACATCCTTCCAGGGGGATGCAAATCTGGTGCACAGATCCATAGTAAGAGATTCCAAGTTACTTTGAGTCAGCCCTTACAATGGTAGAATGAATGAATATTTTCTGGTGCACAATGGAAATGTAACCATTGACGGCAACCATAATATACAGCTGAATTCACTTTAACATACATTTACTGTGTGCCATTGCATTAAAAACATTAAGAAAAGGAAATCAGAATTACTTACCTGTGTTTAAATGCACGTCTGACTGTGTCTGTGTGTGTTTTTATATATATATATATATATATATATATATATATATATATATATATATTCATCCAAAGTACATTATGTACAAAAACATATTTGTGTGTGTGTGCGTGCATGTGTAAAAAATAGAGAGAAATAGATTATATACCTGTGTGTGTACTTCATGTCCTTTAAATAAAAAAAAATTGTGTAACTGTATATGTGTATCTGTGGGTCCCCTTCAGATGGTCAAACGTTTAAAAGCTCAACTTTCATATGGCTGAGATTATATGATCAAACTTTTAAAAGTTCGAACGGTCTGAATGGGGGTCTCCATAGAGCACGGAACGGGAAGATTTCCCTTTACCGCAATGTAGTGCAATCTCGGAGTTGGTATATTTTAATAGCAGAGGGTGTGGGTGGTGAAGGATGGCTTGCCCCCCTGCTAGCACTGTTTAGTTTTTCTTTTTTGTTTATTAATTTTATTTTCACGTTTTTGAACATTCAAATGTTCGATCATATGGTCTCAGCCATATGAAAGTTGAACATTTGGATGCTCGATTCTGTGAAGTAGGCCCGTGTCTACACATAAACCCATGCACAGATCTCTCTCTCTATAGATATATATATATATATATATATATATATATATATATATATATATATATATATATACATATATAAATGCATGTAACGTGTAATTCTATATGTGTAATGCAGTACAGTGTGAAAACATCTAGCAAAAATATGCAATAGATATTTTTGTAAATAGTCACACATGCACTGACACATGGATGTTTGTGTGTGTGCATGTACATACACATATATACAGATGCACAGAAATATCTACACACAGATGGGGCATGTGCATGCATGTCTGTATTATTTAATTGTCATCATCCTAATCAACCTTTTTTCTCCTACTTTCTAAAGTCTTTCGGCTTTTCCTGGTTAGGGGTCACCACAGCGGAACTCCGGTCCGCTCATGATTGGCAGTGGATTTTACGCTGGCGAGTTGCCAGCCCAATGCCCAACCTTCAACAAAGGCACGCCCATTCATGCTCGCACCTACCTGCATGTCTTTAACGTCACTCGACCGCAGGGAGGACATACAGACTCCACACAGAAGGCGCTCCAGCAGAGAATCGAACGGGAGAACTTCTTGCTGTGAGGCGACAAAGCTACATATCCCAAATCTTTTTCACGATGCTAGTTAGGCTCAACTGCAATGGTTGTTCCATTCCAAAATTTGTAGGTTTAGTATGTTTTCATACTATCTTAGGACAGCAAAAGTGATGCAAATATAATTATCCCCCTGCCCCTTTCATTTTTGAAGCCATAAAACATTTGCTTGCTAATTCCTAGTCATTTAGAGAACAGTAACATCTTACAGCAATGTAACTTGTGCAACATGGATGCATACAATTCGTTGTTTATAATAGTTAACATAGTAGAGTTAAGCATTATTAATATACACATTCTGGTAAATGTTGTTAAATGTTTTACTTATTCACTGCCACATATTGGCTACATGTTGCACATAAAATCTTTAGGACAGTATTTTTTTTCTTGTATTGCTAAGTGCATTTATTACTTGTTATCTTTGCCAGTGTAACCCGAATCATAGCTGAATAGGGTCCTGGGACTGGTTCACTTTCCTGGGTATCCAAGTATAAATAAATAGGAATAGAAAAGGGGGGAGGTGAACATTGACAGTAATAATTAAGGAACTAGTAAAGCACATTTCAATTCTGCATCATTTATCAGAGAGAAAAATACAGCAAGGATGATTTACTGCAGTGAGACTTTTCACACCTCAGGATGAGAGTGTGGGGAAGGTCTGTCAGTTCTTTTAGAACTACAAAATATCCTGTTACAAAAGCCTGGTGTTTACCTAATTTCTTTTGCTAGAAGTAGCTAACAGCTATTTATAGCATAGAACAAGCTCTGACAGACACATAAATGAAGCTCAGTCAGGAAAACACAGAACTAGCTCTGTTACAGAAGGTGTGTTAGATGACAGTGCTTCACTGTTCTGGCATTCTATATTAATGGCATGAGAAAACACCAGTTTGTTATGTGTAGCATGACTTGTATAAAGAGGACTTGAAATGTTTTCCAGGAAGAAGGAATGAAAGCAAGAAAACAAGATCACTTTACTGAGGCAGGCCCCATCATCCCCTGTTTTGTGAGAAATACATTAAAATTGTAAAAGAAGCACTTGGAGTGATTTTGAGGAAAATAAAGATGAAAACTATATATACATGTTTTTTGAGTTCTAAGGTGGAGTCTTCATTTAATTTAAACTTGCTTCTGTTTAGTCTTTCTTCTCATTATAGTATAAAGCCTATATTTCTTACAACTAAAATATTAGTTGTTTAATATTTTTAACACCTATAACAGTCACTGAAAAGACTCCCTCACCTTTAAAATACCCCAGGCTACAGACTATACAAAACCGCTTTACAGTATGACCTGCAGTTTATGCCATGCTTTATATAGAAACTAATAAGACCAAAACTTGTTTTACTTACAGTTACAGTTTTTTCTCTTTTAATGTCATTCTAAATATTAACAAAATAAAATTAGGTATATGCTTTACAGTCTACTCACAAGTCTAACAAGGTCAGCATAAGTCCAGTCTTTCTCAGCCACTTTTTCTTCCAAAGCCGTATTTCACAAATGTGATTGATGCATTATCATTTCCTGTTTATTCACTAACTTCATTGTTGCTGGTCTTCTTCCTGTTCATTTCCATCTCCCAACCCTATGCTGTGGTTCAAGTCCATAGTACTCTGATTCTTCTAGTCAACTCCTGTGCTTTTTTCTCTCCCAAGTACTTTCCTTTGGAACATTGGAAAAGGTTTCTCTGGTAAAGTCTCTCTATTAATCTTTATTGTCAACAGAATGGGAAGCATAGTCCTCTTCTGCTTACTAACTCACTTTTTGTTGGGTAAACTTTTTTTTTATTTCCTCCTTAGCCTGTTCTGCATCCAAAAAATGTTTTTGATCTTCAAGAAGAAATATTCTGAAGACAAATTAATACAGTAGCTTGACTCTCCCACCTGAGTCTCAACATTCCACATTTGGTATAAATTTACTTCTCTTCTGGCTGGTGTACAGTAAATAATTATTTTCTACAAACACTCTACTGTCTCTTTTTTTGGCTTCTTTCTCAAGGCCAGGTTTGGTGCATACACTCTGTTTCCTCTTTCAGTTAATAAGTCATGATGTGGAGTACCAGTCCAGTTGCTAATGTGTGCTTTCATAAAATTAAAACAGCTCTGTTCCAGCTTCTGATATCACAAAAATCTCAGGTTTTCTCTGTGAGCTGTCTTCCAACTCTACCATTTTTTTAAACAGCTCTTCGTGAGACGCCTCATACTCAGCCAGTCTTTTCATTTCATCATTTGATTTTTGTAGTGTTATCAATTCATCTGAATAGCTAATTTAAAGCTTATTCTATTTTTCCAGTCTTGTTATTTGAGTTGATATACTTCTTCAATGTTTCATTTATGTTTATCACCTGTAAGTAAACTTGATTTATTTTTTCCTGTAAATTACTGGAAACCATCTCTTGTCCCAAAGCTGAAGTTTGAACTGCTTTTTGCTGAACAGCTGCAGGATTCTTGCCAGCTTTGTTTTCTCTTCACTTTTTGGTTGCTTTTCTTTCGGGTTTTCCAAATTTCTTCTTTGCTGGCACCCAAGCAGTGTACTTATTATCCGGTAGCTGAATTCAAACTAAGCTGACAATGTCACTGGTTCTTATTACCGATTTTCTGTTTTCACAGGAAATTAGCTGCCACAGCAGTATTGTCCAGTATAAGGAGATATCTCCAAAAAAAGGGAAAAGAGCGCAAAATCTTTACAGGACTACACCTTAAGAATGAAGTACACCAGTACCCTCCACACTCACAGAAAGTAGGTAAACTTGCCATGAAGAGCAAGTATGATGCTACTGCCATCTTTCAGGGCTGCAGCTTTGGGAATTGTTTTAATATGGCAAGCATGGCACAAATATCTTTCAGACTTTCTGCTCCACACCCACACCTGATGGAAGGAAGACTGACTTTTCAGAAGTTAATCTGACCTTGAACACTTGGATAAGGGACATGATAACTTTGGGGTACGTAACAGAATCCAGAAACTCTCCTTTTTGTGTACTTCTCATATTTCTGAAGACTAGTTAGCTGTTAGAAGACCAGTTAAAATCAGTTCCTCAGATGCACAGCCATACAAAGTGTTTCACAAGGACAGGTGGGAGCAGGGATTTTGTCTGGACTGTTTTATTGCCAGAAAAAGTGGACTTGGAGACCATTCTGGACCTTGCTATTTTAAAAAATTGTTAAAGAAAAAAAAAAGTTCAAAATGGTGACACTCTAAGGTATGTTTCCTTTGAAGATGCTTCTTAAAGTGGTGGTATCCTTGGATGTGAAGGACACTTATCCCCACATACCTGTCTTCTAGAGTCATAGGAAGTTTCTCCGGTTCCTTGCAGGGCCCCACAACTTTAGTTCACTTCCTTAACCTTAGGCTTTCTACTGTTCTCAGAGTATTAACAAATCTCTTAGTTTCTGTGTTTGTACACTTCTGGATCCAGGGAATGCCGATTTATTTACAAATATGTCAATGGCTATGCAATCCATGCACATTTCCAGGAAGAATTCAAGATAGATCTGGACCATACCATATCCTGTACTGGATAGCTGTAGGAGATCAGGTCAAGGGTACCCTTCTCAATTCCTCCTTCCTCTTTTACTAAAGAGTACCACTTATTTTGCCAGGAAAATTACATCTTCACTAACATACATATCAACCTCAATTCTTATAGTTCCTCTGGCAGAGTATGTTCCACTGGTACCAGAGGAACCTCTTAACTGCAGCACCTGTTGCTTGTGGACAGAACTGTACCCATCATTCCATCTGTGTACAGAGAGTTTTGTATTTGGGCTCTACAAATAAGCCAAAACTTGTGAATGCCCTTTAGCCTCTCCCAGAGTAGTGAGACTGGTCACAGACTCATCAAATCTGACTTGTGGGGCCCACACTGGGTGATCTGGAGTTCAAGGGTGTAGGTTTTCAAAACTCAGAGACAACACATCAATGTTTAGGAGATTTTACTACTAATGTACTTCAAGTGTTTAGAAAACTGTGGATGCCAGGTATGCTGACTATAGTTATGGACAACACCATGGTTATGTGACACATCAGCAACCAGGAAGGCATTCACTCTTACAGATATAAAAGTTGGTAATGCTAGCCTGGGAAACAGCTCTCCAACAGAAACTCCTCCATGGGCCATCTGTATCCCATTTGACCAAAATGCCATAGCAGAAAATGTTCTGGAAGAGGAGTAAGGTTTAAAGGAAGGCAGGAATTGATCAATTTATGTAATGTTGGAATGAGAATAGTTAAAAAAGAACATGTGATGTATAATGCATATAACTGGAAACGTTAATGTGGTTTATTTTCTTTTATGTTACTGTATGTTTGCTTATGTCTTTAGTGATTATTTAATAAAGGTGTAAAAACCCTTTGCTAATCCTCATGAATGAACACAGGATCCTGAGACCTTCAAAATGTTCAACATATAGATTACTGTTGCAGTAGCCTAAGCTGTATGGATCTTCATTCTCTTGACCAGCCAGCTTTTCAAAGTATAAGGACACCTTGCACGTTCCATGTAAAGACAGTTGGAGTGCAAATTACACAAAGCTTTTTTTGCTGCTGAAGAACTGTCAGTCAGCTATCAATCCTTCAGGGCTGGGCAGATCAGTCATCTGTTGGTGAAACTTTCCAAACCTTCTAATATATATATATATACATGTGTGTGTGATATATATATATATATATATATATATATATATATATATATATATATATATATATATATATATAAAGACTGCCACTGCATTTTTAAGGGAGTGTTAGGTGTAAATGCTTATGTGAAATTTTTTTGGGGGAGTGGGTTTATTTTCTGACAAAAAGTTTCATCAGTTTATGTGTGTTTTGGGTAGGATACTGTAGTTGTTGTGGGGGACTGTCAATAGTTTACTTACCTCAGTACCACTTGTTCTCTGCTTCACCTGCTATTCATCCATACTCTGTTATCTTACTCGAGGTTTCTTTCTCAGCTCACTGATGGAGCAACTTTTGGTCTCTGAAGTCTTACATTCTCCTGTCTGCAAGAAGAATAAAGTTGCAGGTGGTTTAAGGTGTCAGGTCAGCTCCTGTGATGTCTCTGCCGCTGCTGGCTGACTTGTTCCTTAAACCACCCTTTTTCTTTCTCTAGTCCTCTTCTTGTAGCAGGCGCATCCATCAAAGACTAGGGGTAACCACATACTCTGTGGTTTTAGCAATGCCACATTTGTCAGTCTTAGGGGAAGGGGATAGTGAAGGAGCTTCATTTTGCCAGGATAGGAAAACTGTTTCTGGGATTCATATGCCTCCTGTGAGTTGATCTTTTTCTAGGGAGATTCCCATCAAAAGTGAACATAGTAAAAAAAACTCAGTCTCCTGTTTCTATTTCTAAAGATGGAACATTTACAGGGATTTGCTAAGGAGTTTGTTAGATTTTTTTTTACTTGCCTTCTGTTTCTTCAGCCAAGAAAAGAAAGAGTTTTTCCTCTTTTTGTCCTGGATTTTCAGTCAGGATAACAGGCATTATGGTGGTGGTGGTGGGGGGGGGGGGGGGGTTGTACCTCAGGAATTTCTTCTCAGTCTGAACATTCTCATTCTGAAAAAAAAGTATAATTTCAGATTTCACTCCTGAAGATTTTATCCTTTTCTGAGAGTTTATCTAAGATGAAAGTTTTTTTTCCAGTGGGGAATATGGTACAGCAAATGTATTATGATTTATTAGAGTTGGATATGCTTAAATCTGCATCTGTTCCTTCTGTATTGCCTGCTTTAGAGAGAGTTTTTTTTTCTCTCTCTGCATTCTGGTTTAGCCGATAAGTCAATCTCCTGCCTATAGGAAGACTGTCAGGTTATACAGGATACCTCAGACTCATAAAGATTTGTTTTTTAATCCTAAAGCAAACCCAGTAGTAATTTCTTTATCTAAAACTACTTCTGCTAAACAGTTAATTTCTGCTAACCCCTATTCCCTCTGATAAGGATGGGAAAGCATTAGATAAGTTGGGGAAGAAAATGCATTCTAATACTTTAACATTAAGGTTTTTGAACTGTTAAAAACTCATATGCTGAAGTTTTTACTTTAATCTTTTGAGAACATACAGAAGCTAATGATTTGATGTTGTTAATCTTCACCTAATCCTTGACAGTGGGTTTGGTTCCGAACCCTCGGAACTGACTCGGCCATATTTTTCAGCTCATGCTCTCCAAACTCTCGAGCCAGGCTCTACCCAAAATGATCCTCACAGAGATTACCTCAGATCTTGTTTGACACTTTGCAGACCAGATGTGTTTGTTCCAGAGGTGTTTTTCAATTTTCTTCTACATGCTCTTCCGTCCTTCTAAGTAATTTCGTCTAATTTTTACTGTTGGTAATCTGTCCC
Source organism: Protopterus annectens (assembly GCF_019279795.1). Lineage (NCBI taxonomy): Eukaryota > Metazoa > Chordata > Ceratodontiformes > Protopteridae > Protopterus > Protopterus annectens. Next base: position 1,991,637,535 of record NC_056733.1, on the reverse strand, counting down.
TTACCATAGTTGGTAAGTTCTCCCTATACTTATACCAAAAAGAATCTCCCTCAAAACCGTCAAAGGGCACCTCGGGATTCAAGAGGTATAGAAAATGTGAGGATAAAATGCCGAATTCAGACGGGCACACTTTGTGTTTATTGTCTGGGCAAAATTCTCCTGCAAGAAAATTGTGCAATTTGTATGAGTTCTCCTCCCGTACATTGTTGGAAAGGAAGAACAAACTTATTTTAAAAGGACTTTTGAAATCTCCTTTTGATGAGGCCATTTCTGTTTCCAAAGAGAAAACTAGTGATACAGGAACTTCTTCCTCCCATGGTTAAAAAAAAGATATTCCTCGGTTCCGAGTGTTTTGGAACCGACAAAAAAAAAACACTCAAAAATTTCTTCGGTACCACTGCGGTGGTGGTGCTGCAGTAGCATTGTCGCCTCACAGTTAGACATTGCCCGTTCGATTCTCAGATAAATCTTCTTCTGTGTAGCGACATGCGTGAATGGGCATTCCTTTGTTGAAGGTTGTGCGTTAGGCCTGGCAAGCCAGTACGTAAAAATCTACTGCCAATCATTAGCGGACTGGAGTTCCGCTGTGGCAACCCCTAACCGGGAAAAGCTGAAAGACACAAACAAACCAAAGAGTTCATCAGCACCAACAAAACTGACTTCAGAGCAGACACCCGCTTCCACATCAGTACCAACGTATCAACCGCTACCTAAGATACTGCAGCTGCCTATCCACCCAAGAACATCTTATTCCTCTTCTGTTGACCCTTTCAGAGATACTCCATTTGTGGAAGTGAGATCATCTAGATCTCCCTCGATGATATCGGTGAGGTCTACTAAGAGTCTATCAGAAGATGACATTATGAGGCTAGTGGATAAGCTACTTGTGGTGAGAATATTACCTTCAGTTCCAAGCCAGTCTGGCGTCGAAACTTACATCCTACGACCCTCTCATACCCTCCTCCTCCAACTCCACATGAGCCTTTGGAACCTTCGATCCTGACACTTCCGGCTCTGACTGACTCTGTTCCAATAGCCTTTCGTCTTTGGTACCGATAACCATCTTGAGTGTCTCTGAGCCTTTGGCACCGGAGACTTCCCGGGGTCAGGACTCTCTGGTTGGTTCTGAGATGCATGGTACCCTTTCGGTTCCTTCTGAGTCATCTATGCCTCTCGGTGTCTTGGCCCTTGTAGTGCCAACCCAGGCTCCTGGTCAGGGGTGGTCTTCTCTGTGGGGGGTGTGACCCCAGTTCCAAAGCAGTCCTTTTTGGTTCTGGGCTCTCATCCCTCTACAGGGGGACCTGCTTTCTGGATTATGGAGAGGGCATTATCCGTTGGGGATTCTTAGTCCTTGCCATCCCTGTTGGAACGTATTTCTTCTTCCTCTTGGCCTGAGCTACCATTGGTCTCACTCCCTGGACAGAGGGCACAAAAGTCCCAGATGACTCCCACTTTACTGGTCTCCTCTTTGGACACTTCCCTGGAGCATCCCCCTGAGAAAGTCCCTGCAAAGAGGAAGTGCAAGAGGAAGCACGTAGACTCCCCAGAAGAGCCTTATACCGAAGATACTGACTTCAATGAAGGGGAAGGTTCCCTCAGGTCACCCCCGAAGATGTTTCCTTTGGGAATAACCTGGAAACTCTGAAGCAGAGGGGTGGCTGATCATCCATCCAGCCTTACTCGGATGAATCAGTATACCTAGAGGCTTTTCGTGCTCAGCCCTCCACTTCTTGGATCACTCTGCCCGCTGAAAATCTTATAAAACTAATTGCTCAGTGAGTGTGGAAGATGCCCGATGCCATAGAGCCAATCCCCAAGAGACCTGACCATGTACTATCACTACCAAAAAAGGAGCTACATTGGTCTAAGGGAATTCCTGTTGACACCCTGGTGGTAGCAGCTGCCACTAAGAGAGAACTCATGGAGGAGAGTCCTAATATCCATTCTCCTAACAAGGAATCTAGGATGTTGGATAGATTTGGGAAGCATGTTTATGCTTCAACAACCTTCGCTCTGAGGTCCTTGAATTATATGTCATACTTTACCAGATTACAGAGAGATTTGATTAAAGAACATTCAAATACCCTCTCAGGAGCAGTAGCTGAAGAGGTCCATGACAAAGTTTCCTCTTAGCTTGCAACCCTAGAGTCTATTTCAAACTCGTCCATGAGGCTCATAGCACATGCAGCTGAAGGGATGACCAGGGCAGCGGGTTCAGGTATAGCCATTAGAAGGCACTCCTGGATGTGCTTGTGTGACTTTGTGGAGCCATTTAAAGCATCATTCTTCAATGCTGCTTTTGACGGTTTTACTCTTTTTGGCCCAAAAGTTAAAGATACTCTAGCCAGAAGTGAGCAAGATGGCAAGACCTTATCTGCCATAGGCATACATTTCTCCACTCCTCAGAGACCTTACTCAAGGAACCAAAGGAGTGGGAGACTATAGTTTAGAAAATCCAAGGGGCCTTTCCATGACTCACAAGGCAAGAACTTCAGGGCAGATGGGGAAGTGAAGGAAGACCCGCCCTAGGGGCATAAATGGACTGCAGAATCAGGGGTCACAGAATCCTTCTCTGGCACTTTCTACCAGCATCCCTGAAAGGGTGCCCAATTGCCTTCCTCTGGAGGCAGTCGGAGGATGATTATCCCTGCACCTACCAGCCTGGAAATCAATAACTTTGGGCAAATGAGTGCAGGGAATAATATCCAGAGGCTACCAGATTCCACTATTTGTAACTCCCAAAGCCCAGAAAAAACTCTCAGATGTTCCAGCCAATCAAAGGGAATCGGCAGTCTTAGAAATTCAAAAACTGCTCGAAAAAAGAATCGTCCAAAAAGTCCCACCAGACCAAACAGGATGCGAGGTTTACTCAAGATTCTTTTTAGTGCCCAAAAAAACAGGGAACTGGAGACCCATTTTAGATCTCGGCTAATTCAACAAGATAGTTCAACAAGCCAAATTCCAGATGGTCTCGGTATAGGCCATACTTTCTGTTTTTGAAAAAGGCAACTGGATGTGCTGTATAGACCTCAAGGATGCTTATTACCATATAAAAATGGAAAAAAGCTCCAGGAGATTTTTACACTTCCAGCTAGGAGCCAGTCATTACCAGTTCAAAGCACTGTCCTTTGGACTCACCACAGCCCCCAGGGTGTTTACCAAATGCATGGCAGTGGTTGCAGCTCACCTCAGACTGCAAGGTTTTCGAGTCTTTCCGTACCTGGAAGACTGGTTTCTCACCGCTACCACCAGGCATCACTTAGAACAGGCAAGAGATTGCACCTTGAATGTTTGCACTTCTCTAGGCATTTCAATAAATCTTGAAAAATCCGACCTGCAGCCTTCTCAGCAATTGGATTTCATAGCTGCTCATTTAAACACCATCTAAGGAATAGATTCTGTTCCTTCAGATAGAATACAAAGTATCAGGGCCCTAGTCAGACAAATTCTCCAAAGTGACAGAGTCCCAGCAAGACTTATCCTTCAAACCTTAGGTTCAGTGGCAATGGTTCCTCTAGCAAGGTTTCATATGCGAATACTACAGTGGCTACTAGCAACACAATGGTCTCTGATTTGCCAACCAATGTCTTACTTAGTCTTGATCACCAACCATTGCAAACAAGACCTCAGATGGTGGCTTCACTCTGACAAAATTCTCTTGGGCCAACCATGCACTCTTCCCCAGGCCAAAGCCATAGTGATCACGGATGCTTCCCAGATGATGGGGGGGGGGGGGCATTATCTGGGAAAGACACTTCAAAGCACATAGTCCCAATTGGAGGCCAATTTGCACAGCAATGTTGTAGAGATGAGGACAGTGCTATTAGCGTTGTGAGCATTCCAGGATACCCTCCCTCTAGGGACAGTTGCTATTCAGACAGACAACATGTCAGTAGTCTGGTACATCAACAAACAAGGTGAAACCAGGTCTTACCCACTATGTTAAGAGGCACTCAGAGTTTGGCAATAGGTGATTTCTTCCAACCGCTTTCTGACAGCAATGCACATTCAGGGAAGTTCCAGTGTGATAGCAGACAAATTAAGCAGGGCAATTCTTATGCCTCAAGAGTGGTCTCTGAACCGTGTTGTGGTGGACAGGATCTTTCATCACTGGAGCTAACCTTGCTGTGACCTATTTGCTTCTCCCCTGAACAACAAGTGCGGAAGTTACTTTGCCCTAATCCCCCCTCCTGGGGAGTCACCCAGAGATGCTGTTCTCCACAGTTGGCCTCCTGGTCTGCTATATGACTTCCCCCCATTCCTCTAAGCTCACAATTCCTAAAGAAAGCCAAAAGGATGAAGAATTCAATAATCCTTATTGCCCCATTCTGGCCTTGACAAGTTTGGTTTCCCTTTCTTTGGCCTCATCTGTTACAGAAACCATGGATCCTGGACCCAGTTCCAGATCTATTTACTCATCCAGAGGGGATGGTTCACCCCAATCTTCGACACCTCAAGCTCACTGTATGGATTCTCCAATTCCCATGATTGCCATTCTCTTTCTTCCCCCATCCAACGTATTATTATTGCACACCACAAACCTACTACTAAACAACTGTACCTGTGCAAATGGAAAAATTCACCAAATGGGCCCTGAATAAAGGCTTGACCCTTTTGCTGTTCCTGTCCCAAGACATTCTAGATTTCCTAAACACTCTTTTTCAGTCTGGTTCCTCTGCTTGTGTGATAAAGGTTAATCTAGCAGCAATTTCGAATTTTCATTCAGGTTGGAATAATTCTTCAATGTCTCACAAACTTTGTAAAGCCTTCTTGAAGGGAGTCTTCCTACTAAAACCCCCTTTTAAAGAACCAGTTCCCCCATGGAATCTAACTACTGTTCTTCAAGCTCTAACCAAGGCCCATTTTGAACCATCAGCATCTTGTCATTTGAAGTATTTATCCTGGAAGACTGTATTTTTGGTAGCAATTACTTCTGCAAGAAGGGTTTCCGAATTGCAGCCTAGCATGCAAATAACCCACCTGATCTTTCATAAAGACAGAGTGGCACTGAGAACAAATCCCTCATTCCTTCCCAGGGTAGTCTCTGAATCCAGTACTAATCAGTCCTTACAATTACCAACCTTTATCCCTAATTTTTCCAACAAGGGAGAATATGCACTTCATTTACTAGATGTGCACAGACAGCTATGTTTTTATCTTCACAGAGCAAAAGAATTTTGAAAATTAGATTATTTGTAGTGTTTTCACTGATCCGTATGAGCTATTCAGTTACTAAGGTTACTTTAGCTAAATGGCTGCGAGACTGCATCACATTCATTTATCAATCTCAAGGACTTCAACTTCCCAAAACAGTTCAAGAACACTCAACAAGAGCTTTTGCGACATCAGCAGTTTTTCACACCAGAGCTTCCCTAGATGACATCTGTGCAGCAGCCACATGGTCTTCTCATCATACCTTCATCGCTCATTACAAATTAGACCAGGTCTCAAGGAGTCAAGCATCCTTTGGCTCTATGGTGCTTTGGAATATTCTTCCATGAGACCTCCCGAAGCTAAAGTAACTGAGAAAAATACAGTAGTATCTCAAATAACTCTGGATTCAGCATCTATGTCCTTTCTCCTTTTATATCCCTCTTCTGGGATTGTAAAAAGAGTGATTCTGTGGGGGATATATCTGATCTATTGCAATCCAGGTCTCTTATTCTCCCGTCTGATCACCTCTATAGTCTGTTACTACAAATACATCAAGCCTGACATGAGGAGCAGTTTCAAAATGGGTAAACAAGCAAGCTATGTAGAACCCTCAAGACAGAGGCACATAAATATCAAAGAGATGTTGGCAGTGATCAACTCTTTGTAAGCCCTAAATCATCTCTGGTCACCAGGACCTCCGCAAGTTTACACAAACACTACCATTGTGATCTACACAAACAAATAAGTGGATACAAGATCTTGCCCTCTTTGCAGATGTGTTGTGATGGCCCTGGAGGTAGCAACTTGGCTCAGTGTGACTCTTCAAGCTTCACACAATGCAGCAGAGGAAAACTTGATTGCAAACAGGTTCAGCAGGTCAAGGACAGAGCTCCATAAATGGAAATGTCACCCTGGTATCTTTCAAGAACTGATACAACTGTGAGAAACATCTCAGGTAGATCTGTTTGGCTCCTTTCAGAACTAACAACTAAAGAAATTGTGCTCCAAGACTCCTTGAAAACAGGCCTGGAAGATACATGCCTTCACATTTCTTTGAGCAGGAATGTTCCATATGACCATCTACCCTTTCCACTAATATCCAGGGTTCTTCTGAAGATCCAGAAGGCCTCTCCCAAAATTGTATTGGTGACTCCCTTTTGGCCCAGACAACAGTGGATGTCTTTCATACTGGTCTCTGCTGTAGTAGCCTAAGCTGTTTGGCTTTTATCCTGCAAGGGATGCAACAGCTGACCAGCTTTCAAAGCTTCAGGGCACATTCACCACACCCAAACCATTATTCAGCTGGAACTGAGCTGACTGTAAAGACAGATCTGGCTGCCAAGCTCATTGCAACTTTCCTGCCACTGAAGAAAGCACTCCTCCTTGGGCTTTCAAGGATTGACTGTTGGCTAATGCTGTTAGATTGCTGAGCAGTTAAGTTCCCTTAGGGGAAAAACCTTCCATATAACTTTTAAAGTTGTTTAAAATTAACTTTTGTGAAAAACAACCACTTTTAAGCTAGGAAAAAGTATTTTCCTTAATTGTCTCATGACTTTTATGAACTTCTAAATGGGTGCAGACGTTTTTACTTTTGAGATTAAAAGTTGCTTAAAACTGTTTTTTTTCTCTGTAGAAATTGTTTATTCTTTTTTGGGGGGCTGGGAAAGAGTTTAAAGTATTTTTATGGGAAAAAGTTACCTTTTTCCTACATTCATGTTTTACCAATGTTTTACCAACTATTGGTCCTAAGCTTTCTTGGGAAATAAACACCTTTTTTTGGCTTGATCATGGAATAAACTGCCAGTCCCTTAGTGAGACCTTCTTCCAGCCACAAAAAGAAAAAGATAACTAAGCAGCTTTTGCCATCACAGCAGTCTGGTAATTTGTCAGAGCTGCAGGTGGTGCCTGCTGTGGCCAAAGCTAGTTCTGCATACCACTTTTTTCTTTAGATCCCTCTGGAGTTGTCCATACAGTCACCATGGACTAGGGGTTAGCCACATTCTCCATACAGCCACCATGGTCCAGGAGTTCACCACATCCTCTGTGGCTGTTTGGGTCCAGTTGGCAAGGGATAGCCACTTTTGTCATTGATGGAGAATGGTCAGGGGACTGTGCCCTTGCTTAGCCAAAATGTACTTATTCCTAGGGAAGCTGTTGTTGACAATACTGTGTCTGTTTTGCCTAACTTTCAAGTCAAAGAGAAGCAAAAAACTAAACATTTAGCTTCTCCTGTGTCAATCACTCTGGAAAGGAGTAATTTATTGGGTTTGGCTCGGGATCTTGTGTGCACTATTGCCCTTCTTGTAAGGTGATTTCTGGTAAAAGAAAAAGGGATTCCTCTTTCCCTGAAGATGTTCAAGATTTGAAATCTGTAGAGGAATGTGAAGGGAACAAAATGCACTCTCTTCTCCTCGGGTTTCTGATTCAAATTTTGAGCAGAGTGTAGGATCTGAAAGTCCCTGTGAGGGATTCCCTTTCTCAGAGACCATCTCCAGGATGAGCCATTGTTTTCAGTGGGATAACATTGAGGTTTCACAGTCTCTTAGAAAATATTATAATTTTCTACAACTAGAATTTCCATAACTCACACCCATCCCCCAGTGTTGTCAGCATTACAGGGTGTGTTTGGCATAGCCAGTCATTTCCCTGATAACCATCCTGTTGCCCCTACGAAAGCAGCTGCCACACATTTTGTTAATTCTAATCCTCCTTTTGACAAAGCTGGTAGAGCTATTAATAAGTTTCAGAAAAAGCGTATGCTTCTGCAACCTTAATTTTTAGAATTAAAAATTGTCTGGCTTATATTTATAGAGGCTAATTCTGGAAGTATGATGAATTTTTTGACTGCATTTTCCTCTTGTGAGAAAAATCTACTTTATGTAGTTTATTTTCTTCTATTTATCAGGTCACTACTCATTGTTTGAAGTGTGTTTGTGATCCTGTAGATATGGCTTCCAGGGCTGTTGCTACTGGTACTGTTTTCAGGAGGTTTGTCTGGCTGTATTCTCAGAACCATCCAAATGTCAAAAATTAACATTTTTAATTCTCCTTTGGATAATGATTTAGTTTTTGGGCAGTAGGCTGCAGGGTGATAAGGAAGGTAAGCCTATTCAAGGACTTTCTCAGATTTTTCATCCTTCTTTCTCTAAAATTACCAAGGAATTTCTGCTCCCTCATCCAATTTTGGCAAGAAACAAAATAAATGGTAACAGCAGAATGCTGGTAAATACAAGTTTAAAAAGAATGATGGGGAGGCTCAAAAATAAAGGCAGCAACCCACCCCCGCAAAACAAAGGACAGTCAAACAAAGCAGAATGACTACATAAGGGAACTTGTCCCTCCTTCCCACATTGGCAATCTCTTATACCTTCCAGAAAGTCTGAGTCTCTTTTTCTCTCTTTGACAAGTTTCAGGCAAATGGGTCCTGAATGTGATCCAACTAGAATACAAATGCCAGTGTGATGAAATTTCTCCTTCTTAAGGGATTCCTCCTCATCCACGAGACCAAACCCTTCTCTTTCTTCCTGTTCTAAAACATATGTTGTCTCAGGGAAACTGTTCCTCCTTATTATTTTTGCTAAATTAAGTTAAATTAAATTAAATTTGTTTCATTTCACTCCCGTGCTTGACCACCATTTCCCACCAACCCACTATCACCTTGTTGTACTAATCTGTTGCATCGTTTCTTACCTATACCTAACTTCCCTTACCCCAACTCCTCCTATTTATATCTACTATTACTCACTCCTCTTGTCAATCACTCCTTTCCTCCCTGCTATTCTCTATCATTTCTATCTCCTTTCCTGTCACTACCATTAACATAAGCACACCCTTTACAACTTCTCTATAATATACCCACTATACTTCCAAACTTACATCATCTCCTTCTCCTTCTCCATCTACCAATTACTTTTATTATATCATACACTTCAACAGAACATCATTAACAACTCTTTAACTACAACTTCTTCCATCCATCTCCCATAAAATGTCATTCCCTCATCCCATCTCTCTTAAATCTCTCTAAATCACCTGTTCTTCTACTTCTCACCACTAGTCATCTTAAAATCATTCATACTTCATCTGCTACCTTACTGCCTTAATTTCTTCTGTCGACCTAACACATTTTTACATCTCCCATTAACATCACTATTTTTCTTATCTAACTTCACCTTGCTATGTCACGTGGATCTCTCCTATCACCCTTTCTCCAGTGTCTATACTGGCTACCCTTACACAATTTTTATGACTTCCTATAAATCTATTTAGCTTAATCCCCACCCTTATATTAATTTATAGAATATTACATTGCTCTACTCCTCCTATCCTCAGAAACTAAAATTTAAGTCTAACACTAATATACCTAATCTTCAACTACTCTTCTACTTCACATCTAAAATTTCTCTGTGGTGATATCCATTTAAACTCTGCTCCCCCCCCCCATATTAATAGTCTTCCTTCTGACTATTAGAAACTTTCTTCTGCTTCTCCAGTCTCCAAATTAATCAGTCCATACAGGAATCATATGCTCCATCTCTGTGGAAGAAATTTTGTACCATTCCTCTTCAGAAAGGAGGCAACTCTTCAGACATCACTAATTTCAGGCCCATCTCTATCCTGACTCCTCTCTCTAAGATCCTTGAGAAATGTATTCACAAATAAACTCCTTCAAAATTTACTCTCTGAAAACCTACTATCCTCAATATAAAATTGCTTTCATCCTGATCATAACACTTCAACTGCCCTGGCAGTCTTCACAGACTATCTTTAAAGGCAGAGATAGTAATATAATAGTCCTATCTCTCTTTCTTGATCCCTCAAAAGCCCTTGTTACAGTTTTTCCCTCTATATTGCTCTCAGAATTGTCTACTGTGGGTCTATCACTAGACTTAACTGATTCTTTAGCCACCTTTCTAACCAGCTACATTTTGTTAAATGTCTCTCTTCTTATTCCTCCTTACTCTCAGTTAACACTGGTATTTCTCAAGGCTCCATCCTTGGTCCTGTTCTCTTTAATATATTTAGCAATAGTCTCCACATTCCTCCAAAGAACCCGCTTATATAATATTCAGATAATTCCACATTCATCTGCTCCTCAGACAACTTCTAACATCTGCAAAAAATATCACTCAAAGAATCCTAACACTCTGTAAAGACACCTTTCAAATTGACTGTCTTAACAACACTGATATTAAAGTTGTATCTCATACCAAGATACTTGGTGTTATAATCAGTTAGCAAATTAAACTTGCTCTCCATATTCAAAAGTGCACAAAAACTTATCATTAGAAACTTAGTATGCTGTACTGTACAGATCAAATTTTCCTCACCAATAATTCTAGAATTACACTCACAAAAGCCTATCTCCTTCCATCCCTATTTTATGACTCCCTCATTCTCACCAACATATAGACCTCTCTTCAAACTAAAATGGAGCTGTGCTACAATAAAATAGCTATATTTGCTGCCAACCTGCCCTTTAAATCACATCACTTATCACCCTCAAATCCTTAAAATGGCTTGAGTTACCCTCTTACTTTAAGTTTATACAACTCCTTCAAGCCCACAAAGTCATATTTAAACCATTGTCCTGCTCATTCTTAATTCCTACCAGCCTAGTCATCAAGTATATTCATCTGAAAACCATCGTCTTGATATTTACAAACCCCAAAAAATCCTTATGTCAGTCCCTTTACGCAAACTCAGTAGCAAACAATTGGAATCCGCCCCCCCCCCCCTTGCCATCTGAATAATAGCTAGGCTTCCTGTGTTCAAAAACTCCTTAAAATCATTCTCTCGCTCACCTATGCTCCTGTCTCTTACCTGGCTAACTATTCTCACAATACATCTTACTCCACTTTTTTCTTAAAATATTTATTTTCTTTTTTCCTCCTTCATTCTTTTTTCACCTTTACCCTTTTTCTTTGATTTCTTAACTTCCCCTACACATCCCTTCTCCTGACTTCTTTAGTCCTTCTGCTTTATCACCAATACTTTTCTCACTCTTAACTCTTTCCTGGAATATTCCTTTTATGTTGCTTATTTATTTGCATATTTCATCACTGTTGCATTTTGCTTTTACTTATACTGCTATATATATATATATATATGCATACTCACACCAGTTTTATTTTTTATCTTTTCTTTCTCTTTTTTTTGTTCCCTTACTGTAAATCTATATTACTTTGTTTTGTTTATTTATTTTATTTAACATTTGTTAACCGAGAAAGTCCGACTTGGAACGAAGCCAATTTTCAGCGGAGGCCCGGGGAGAAATGCTCCAGATGCATGTTTTTGTAAAGTGGGAGGAAACCGGAGCATGCAAAGGAAACCCACACGAACACAAGGAGGACATGCAGACTCCACACAGAAGGCATCCCAGCCGAGAATCGAACCGGAGAACCTCTTGCTGTGAGGCGACAATGCTACCGCTGCACCACTGCCCCGTCCACATTGTTAATACAATTTGTACTGTTTTATAATATTAATTTTACTATATACGTGTTTTTTTTTCCAATTTCAGTGTTCAAATGTAACTTAGTTTTATAACTGCTATGGAGCTTTTATCCCCAGGCCATCAATTAAAATGGGCTTTGTTCCCAGTCAAACTTTCCTGGTAATCAAAATGTCAAATAAAATAGTTGGGGAAAGGATTTTACTCAAAAATATTTTTAATCAAAAAGAAATACATTTTTGGGGACTAGTTCTGGATCTTTCTCTCCTGAATCAGGTTGTGACAGTGCCGAAGTTCAAAATGTTTTCAGTTAATGACCTTTTACCCCCTTTTTCCTCTTTTGAGTGTTTTAGTAACCTTAGATTTAAAAATGCCTATCATTCCATCCTTATTCATCCAGATTTTGGGCATTTCTTAAGGTTTTATGTGTCTAGCTCAAATTATCAATTCTCTGAGTTACACTTTGGGCTATCCACTGCTCAGAGTGTTCACAGAGTGTCTAGCTCCTGTTATAGCCCATTGCAGACTGTAGAGTATCCACAGTTTTCCATATTTAGACAATTTGCTTATCTTTGCAGTTTTTTTCAAAGTGTTAGGATCTCTCACTTTAGTAAGAGATCTCCTACAGGGGATGGGATTCCAAGAGAATATTCAAAAGTCTTATTTGACTCCATTACACAGGATTGTGTTTCTGGGGTACCTTCTAGACACCTCAGTACAAAGATCTTTTCTTCCACTGGAAAAAATAGATATTTAGATCTGTTTCAGGGGATTTCCACTCAGACTTCTGACTCAGTAAGGGAATACCTCAGGATTCTGGGTTTCATGGTATCCACGATTCTCATGATACCTCATGAAAGACTCCACATGAGAAAGATACAATGCTTTGTACAGTCTCTTTGGTCCCAGCATCAACAGCCATTGTCTTTTCAAATTCCAGTTTTGGGGTTTGTGAAAAGGGAAATTGTTTGGTGAAGACATCGGATTTCTTTGAAGCCAGGTCCCCCATTCACCCCTCATACTGCAAGTGTCTATGTTACATAATCGAACTTTTAAAAGTTTGAAAGTCATATAAACTATATGATCAAAGTTTTAAAAGTTTGAAAATGTAATTAAAAAAAAATAAACCAAACAAAACCTACCTGAACAATTTAACCAGGGGGGCAAGCCCCTCTGCACACCCCACGTGGGGGGGGTGCATCCCCCACACCCCTGCTCTTTAAATATACCAACTCCGAGATCGCACTACAGTGCAGAAAGGGAAATCTTCCCATTCTGCACTGTACGGAGATCTCCGTTGAAACGTTCGTACTTTTAAAAGTTTGATCATATGGTGTCCACCATATGACATTCGAACTTTTAAAAGTTCGACAATGTGATATAGACCCATACTGCAAAGCAGTCAATCACAATACATACCTTGAACTTTGCTTGCAGAGCAGTGTTAAGAGGAATAAAAGTGTAACGTCTCTGGAACAAGAAAAACTGACCAAAATACATAAAACATAAAAGATGAAAAGATGTGATAGTTCTTATAAAAAGCTTTCAACTCTAAGAATCATCTGTGTTATCAAGACTTTTTCACGAAGTTACAGATTATACTGCAGTGATGTGGTACATAAACAAGCAAGGGGGAACCAAATCTTGCCCCTTATGCAGTCTAGTCATGCTAGCATGGGATGTAGCTTTACGGCACAATCTCCCTCTTCAGCCATCTTACATTCCATCAGAGCAAAACTGCATGATAGACAAGCTAAGCAGGACAAAGGCAGACCTTCATGAATGGAACTGAACTTGGGGTCTTTGATCCAGCAAGGCTGACTGCAATTAGGGATATAGACATTAGGCAAGATGGGGCTGGAATTTATTGGAGAAAACTGGCAAAGGAACAGGTATGGGGAGCGAATAACTAGAGAGAGAAAGATGATAGAATGGGAAGACGCCAAGAATTTATTAGGACTGCAGGTTAGAGATTGCTTTCCCTATCAAGGATTGATATCAGAGTATAGGCAAAGAGAAAGAAATAGGAATCCTGAACAAATGACCAGAACTGGTAGAGTTTTTAATCGAATCTAGAACAGAAGCTGCCATTAAAAAAGGAATAATTAGTAGACCATATAAAATATTGCAATGTTGTTGGTCTTTTCAGCTTTTCCCGGTTAGGGGTCACCACAGCGGAACTCCGGTCTGCTAATGATTGGCGGTAGATTTGTTATGGTGCTGAGTTGCCAGCCTGACGCCCAACCTTCAGCGAAGGCACACCCATTCACGCATGCCTTTTGGAGGCCACTCAACCACAGGGAGGACATGCAGACTCCACACAGAAGGCACTCCAGCCGTGAATCGAACAGGATAACCTCTTGCTGTGAGGCAACAATGCTACCGCCATACCACCGTGGCTTCCATATAATATTGCAATGACAACTATAAAAATCAATCCGAGATGGTTAGAAAGGATTGGGAAACAAAGAAACAATGGGAGGATATATGCATGTCTCCCAAATAGGCAACACACTCTAGAAGATTTAGGATTTTTGCTTGGAAATGTTTACATAGATATTTTTATACCCAAGTAGATTCAAGATAATTTTTGTTGGAGGTGTGATGAGGAAAAAAGAGTTAATTGGGAACATATTTTCTGGGAGTGCAGAGAATTGGCAGACTTTGGGCATTCCCTACGGGGTGCACTGTCAGAGAAGCAGAGTGGGCAGATTGTTGTGATGAGGGAGATGATTTTTCTGAGCTGTTGATACAGAATTGGAATTGCCTAGACATGGTAAGGCCTTGCTGTGTCTAATTATAGTGGCTGCCAAAAAAGCAATTCCAAGAAAATGGAAATCAGACTCTAAACCAACAATATTAGAAGTAGTGAATGTAGTAATAGAGATAAAACAACTAGAACTGAGATTTTTAGAAAAGGGTTGGAGCAAACTACATAGGAAAAAAATGGGAATTGTGGGAACAATACATACAGAGCATGAATGAAGTTTAAAAGAAGGCAGGACTTAAATGAGTTATGTAATGTTTTTTCCCTCCAACAAACATCTTTATTAAATTTTCACACATGACATAGGCAATCTTACATTTATACAAATGAAAAACAAACAACATGACAACACTTTAGTTGCAAACAGTATACATCACTTATAATCTATCCAGTCATTGTTGGTTAAGCATTATATGGCTCATTCAAATCCTATTTCTTAAACCTCGTTCCTGCTCTGCATATATTGTTCCTACAATTCCCATTTTTCCTATGTAGTTTATACAAAGAGTTATGTAATGTTTGACTGAAAATGATTGGGTAGATTATAAGTGATGTATAATATTTGCAACTGTGAGTGTGTCAGTATTGTTTGTGATGTAAAATGCTTGCAACTATGGTAAATTGTAATGTTGCTTAGGTTATATGATATATAGCAACATATGTGAAGCATAATGTTTATTAATTTTAACTTGTTAATGCAGTTTGATTACTTTTATATAAATGTAAATGTGCTTATGCCACAAGTGATAATTCAGTAAAGGTGTTTTAAAAAAAGTATTGGTCCAGTAGCGACTAATTCCTCAAAAAGACATTTTTACCTCCTCTCTAAGCAATCAATGGGCAGGATTTTGTTCCAGGATTGGAAGACAGATGCCTTTTCTTTTCCTTGGACAAGACTGTTCCTATTGGCTTTTCCATGTTTTTCACTGCTATCCTGGGTACTTCTGAAGATTCAGAAGGGTTTCCCAAAGATCATTGTGATGACTCCCTCCTGGCCCAGGCAACAGTGGTTCTTTTCGAATTGGCCAGGGGCAATTACCACAAACTTCCTCACAGACTAGATTTACTATGAGAATAACAAGGGTGTTTGATAAATCCTGACCCCAAACAACTACAATTGACTGCCTGGATGATAGAGTTGAAAAACTTTTAGACATTTGTTTTCTGAGGATGTGCAACAGGTACTAATGGAGATGAGAAGGCTTGCTACTAAAAAAATCATATATAAGCCAATCAGAAAAGGATTTCTAGGTGGTACCAGTAAAAAAAAAAAAAAAAACAACACCCATTCAAGGCTAGTATTTCTCTAGTGTTACAGTATTTGTGAGTTAGTATCCAATGGCCTGTCTTACTCCTCTTGCTCTGACCTCTGAAAGAAGAGTATCTGAGTTGTAAGCCATATCTTATATTTTACAGAGACAGAGATGCTGAGAACAAATCCTTCTTTTATCACTAATTTGGTATCCCTGTTTACTTTAAACTAAACTATCTCCCTGTTTTCTTTCAGAACCTAAAAATCAAAGATAAAGGATTCTCTGTATCTTTGTTATCCACATGCAACTCAGGTACTATCTTAACAGAATAAAATCTTTAAGAACTTCCAATCAGTTCATTTCTTGAGAAGATAAGAAGAAGGGACAACCTTTGGGACAACCTTTGTCATAGTAGACTATTTCCAAATGGTCTTTCCAGGTTACTACCTTTTGTTATTCCTACCATAGCAAAACTATCCCAGGTAGGGTCAAGGCTCTTTCTAACAGGGCTTTGACTTTATCTATGGCTTTTTGAAAAGGGTTGGACTCTAGAAGAATTCAAAAAGCAATTAATTTGGTTCTCTGTGCAAAAGCATACTTTTACAAAGCTCTATAAAGTAGATTACTTCTCCAGGTCTTGGACAGGCTTTGCTAAGACCATTCTCCAGGGGTTCCTGGACCCTTCCCCTTCCAACTCCCTGTTGTTCTAAGCTATGATAATCTACCCATAGAGCTTAGGCTACTGCAGCCTTGATCAATATGAAGGACATGGTACAGCTGTGTAAGTAAACTTACTATAACAGTAGATGTTTGTATGATCCCTACCACGGACTGATAGAGTATAGGCAAAGAAAAGGGATTGGGGAATCTTATGTGAAAGACCTACTGTGGTAGAATTGTCACTTGAATCTGGAACAGAAGCTTCTGTTAAAAAGGGATGATTAGTAGGGCATATAAAATAATACACAATAAGTCTCAGTCATAGTTTAGAAAAGATTGCGAAGAGAATTCAAAGATTTTTTTTCCCAAGCTAGATAAATGTTGGAGGAAAATTCCTCACAGAGTACTCTGTTGAAATATTGAGGAGGAAGCAAATCACTGCAACAAAGGAAATTATTCTTTTGAGCTGGACACACGATCTGAATTATTTAGACATAGTAATGCCTTATTAAGTTTAATTCTGTTCTAGAAAATGGACTTCAAAATCTAAAAATATTATAAAGGAGATAATAGAACAGAAAGAATGATTTTTAGAAAGGGAAAGGAGCAAATTACATAGAAATAAATGTAATGTGTGGGAACATACATGCAGAATAATGTTCAGAAGGAGTGAGATTTAATTGAAGGCAGGAATTTAGCAATTTATGTAATGCTGGACTGAATGATAGTTGCTAGAAAGAAAGAAAGAAAACAAATGTAATGTGTAATGTGTGTAAATAGGAAAAAGATAATATGGTTTGTTTTGTTTTCTATTAATGTGTATGTGCCTATGTCTTAAGTGATAATTTAATAAATATGTTTAAAAAAAAAGAAAAAGCCCCCCACTACTAGCCACTAGAGACTTTCTCAAAACAGTAGAAGCTAAATGCAGATGCCACATTCAGTTTTGTTAATAACAATACATATCTTTTAAATAAAGAACTTTGCTAAATTGCTACTATTTGGTGCTACATTATCGCAAATTTTAATTGTCAGGTTGGAGGTAACTATACTGAAAAAGCTTTTTTTTTCCTCCAGAGCTTTTGCTGATGTCCCCGGCAGGCTGAACTCCTTTTGCAGGAGGCATCAACCTTATAGATAGCATATTTTTTCAGTTATTTTATATTGCAAGAAAAGATTGTTTGACAGTGTGACTGTCCCTTTCAAGCAGCTTCCATAGAAGAGCAAGTATCCAATCTGGGAACACTTTTTTTCTGCAGGATTTTGAATTGCATTGTTTTGATTATTGCATGCCCTTTTAGTATTGAAGTGTTTTGACTCTGAAACCCTAAAAAGTTCTGAGTTTCGTAACTTCCTTGGAAAATCAATCTAACAGGTAAGGAAGATTTCCATATAAAGTCCTTTTTATTGTTAGGGGAAGAGCACCAAGTATCCTTTAGCAACCACTGTCTGACATTTAGGAAAATACAGTAGCAGGTAGAGCAAGAAACTTGAAGTCTAGCTAAACTAGAAAAAGAGGTAAGCCATATGCACTAAGAACCTTCCAGGAATGACGTGCAGACTGGGAAAGTTAGGAAAACGGCGTGACTTAAAAAGATACCAGTTAAAGACACCAAAAGCAGAGAATGTGAGGCCTTAGTGGCATACCTCTTATCTTCTTTACTCAAAAATTCTGGACAGTCCCAAATATAATGGGTGTCTCAATGGCCAAAATCAGGGACTGATTTAAATATTACTTTTATAAATTTAGAAAATTGCTAGAATAGCAAGTTTTGTATTAATGTGCATTTTCTGAAGGAGCCTGAAAGTGACTGCAGGGCTCAATGATTTGCCAGAAAGCCACAAATTTTATGAATAAAAGATCAAAAATAAGAGGCAAAAGTCTATTCTGCAAAACTCTGGACATTTGGAAGGTATGCTTAGTGGCCCCCTCTGTCACACCAGGTATATAGAAATTTGACCTGATGTGTCTCTGCCTTGTTCACCAGAATCACACATCTTAATTCTACTTAAGTCCCTGTTTCCCTCAGCTCTTCAAGAGGCATGCAAGTGGGAATGTACTTTCTGCTACTACTCAGGTTGTAAAAGAGGCAGTAGAGATGTCTAGGCCAGACAGTTGTTCCCAGGTGCCTGCAAGAAATGTCTGGATCTTCAGATTTTTGTCACACCACCTGAAATGCCTGAAACTTTAAGGCAGATTCCTAGACTGTGAACAAGACCAGAGCATCTTTGACATGTCTGATAAGCCCTACTCTACAGAACGATTGGCATCAACTGGCAAAGTAGGCCTAACACCTGAGGACAAGGCAGTAGCCCTGAGGAAAACTTCTCATTTTCCTTTGATTAGAAGGGGTTTGAGAGTAATATGCCACCCCTGCCACAGCCCTCTGTTTCAGGAGTAGCCTTTCCACCAAAGAGAAGGAGGGAGTCTCCATCATCTTACTTCTCAGATTCAGAACATAAAGGGGAGGATATATTTTATTTTCATCTGATTTTTTATCAATGGGATATGATACTAATGATGAGAAATCTACCTCTTCTGGGTACCCCTGAGGATGTCTCTTTTAGCAGCACTTTAAATTTTATGCAGCCGCACTTTAAATGGAATTCATGGAAGCATCAAAATCCAAGAAGTACACTTAGAGCTCTTAAGCAGAGATGGATGCAAAATCCTAGTGTTCCCCTGTCTCTCTGGCTTACAATGGCACCTTTGAATTGGCATTCTTTAGGCTTGATTCCCATCCACCTGCTCCTAAGATGTCCAACAGATTTATGGGTTTAGAGAGGCTTATAAATACCTATATAATATTCCAGTAGCAGACCAGAGATTGTTTCATTAGAAGCCACTTGATGCCCGAAAATTGTACCTGGGATGTATATGTTTCGGAATAGTAAAAACAGCTGGGTCCTGAGCCACTTTACCTTTTCAAGCTATTAATTGACAAACACATATTATCAGTTATCAGGGCAAAGTCTGATGCAAATTGAAGATAATGCATCAGAGATTTTTGATGAAGCATTAAAGGAGAGATTGTGAAAACTGACCCAAATGGTATCAGAGTGATTAAACATGCCATAAAGTGTGGGTAGAATGCAATATGCCTGTATCAGAGGAACAGCAACTTGAAACATAAGAAGGCATGCCTGGCTCATAATTCTAGAAGACATGAAAGGTTAGCTTTTTGATACACCCTTGCATTAAATTCCAAGATGCTTTAGAATTTAGTCTGCCAAGCAGTGGTCTTTCTTTTGAAAACAGACATGAGTGGATCAGTTTAAGCAGGGGAAGGCTTTAGAAAAGAAGCAGACTTGCAGAGGTGGCAGAGATAGATGTAGACAACAGGGTGTGGTAGAGGAGGAAGGTCCTTCACCCATATTGATCTAGTAGTCAGTATTGCCTACAACACCCTCCTTCTCATCTTTTGGGCGATACAGTCATTTCAGAGGAAACTGGTTCAGTCTGTCCTGTATCCAGTAGGTGAGGAAGACTATTTCTTTGGTATTTAAATTAGTATTTCTCATCATGTATATGCCTGCAGTCCCTTTGTAGCAGACCTGCCTAGCACTTTTATGGTACTGGAGTAAGTAACTGCCTGTGGAATAGTAGAAAAGTGTCATTATAAGAGCAAGGTGAGGGATTCTATTCCAGGCTGTTCCTTGTCCCAAAGGATGACTACAGGATGCTTATCATAGACTTGTTGAAGCTAAATAAGTATCTGAGAGGTAAGAATGACCATGCTCAGTATGCTCAGTGTCCGGTGTCTGGTACTTTCATTGATTCCAGTGGTCATCTTGGCCTCTCTGGTGCTGATGGAAGCTTGTGAACACATTTCCATTTACAAACAGCAAAAGCAATACTTTTTTTTTTAAACGAGAAACATCTTTATTAAATTATTACTTATGACAGGCAATCATATATTTATATAAATGAAAACAAACTGTATTGACATAGTCTTAGTTACAAGCATTAGAAATCACAAACCATATTGACATTATTTTAATTGCAAACATTATACATCAGTTATAATCTACACAATAATTGTCAGTCAAACATTACATATGTCATTAAAATCCTGCCTTCTTTTAAACCTCATTCATTCTCTGTATGTATTGTTCCCCTATTTCCCATTTTTTCTAAGTAATTTGCTCCTTCCCTTTTCTAGAGATCGAAATTCCAGTTGTTTTATCTCTGTTACTCTATTCAGTACTGCTTGTACAGTTAGTTTAAACTTTGATTTCCTTTTTCCAGTAATTACTTTTTTGATAGCCATCATAATTAAACTGAGCAAGGCCTTACTAGGTCTAGGCAATTCCGATTCTGTATCATAGCTCAGAAAAATCATTTCCCTAGATACACCAATTTGCTCACCTAGTATCTCTGATAGAGTAGTCTGCAGGGAATACTTAGTCTGCCAACTCATTACACAGGCAGAAAACATGTTCCCAATTACCTGTTTCTTCCCTATCACAACTAAAACATTTGCTGTCTACCTGAGGAAAAATTCTCTGGAGTCTACTTGGGGTATAAAAATACCTATGTAAACATTTCCAAGCAGAAATCCTAAATCTTCCAGATTTTGTTGCTTATTTGGGAGGTATACATACACCACCCATTATTTCTTTGTGAATTGCTTACCCAGTCTCTCTTCCCAATCCTTTCTAACCTCCTCTGATTCATTCTTATAGTTATCATGCAATATTTTATATGCTGTGCTGATCATTGTTGTTTTTTAACAACAGCTTCTGTTCTAGACTCTAATAAAAACTCTTCCAATGCTGGCCTTTTATTTAGGACACCCCTCTTTCTTTCTCTTTTCCTATACATTGTTATCAGTCATTGATAGGGACGGCAATCTCTAACCTTGAGTCCAAATAAATTATTGACATCTTCCCATTCTATTACCTTTCCCTCTCTAGTTATTTGCTCCCAATACCTTGGTTCCTTTGCCAGTTTTCTCCAATAAATTCCAGCCCCCTCTTGCCCTATTGTCTGTCTCCTAATTGCAGTCATCCCTATCGTCAGAGTCTCCTTTCTCCAGTCCCATGTTGGCTTATTTAGAATGCTTTCTGCTACTTAATATGAATATAATATTCCGTATGATTATTTTTATTCTCCTTAAAGGTCTGCATCCAAAATCCCAATATCTCCTTGTTTATTGAGCTTCCCCACATTTCATCATCATCCCTTTCCACTTTGAATTATAGGTTTCTGCTTGTGCTATGTATAGGAGCCTTAACTGTGTAGCTCTGAAATACCCCTTCAAATTGGGTAATCTCAATCTGCCTTGTTCTATTTGAGGAATCAGCTTAGCCCCCTTGACTCTTGCCATCTTCCCCTCCCAGATAAAATCCTTCAGCTCTTTATTAATTGTTATCCACAACTTCTCCTCTGGTTGATAAAAATATGCCTAACTTGTGTATACGATTAAAGGGACTAAAAACATTTTAACTCTTTGTATCTTACTATCCATATCCATATAACAGAGCTTGCAATTTCTCAGTTTTGTATTAACTTTTGTTTAGTCTCTTCCCACATATCCTTAGCTGCCACACTGGAATCATTTTAAATCCATACTCCTAAGTACTTAATTTTATCATGTCCCCTTAAATATGGATATTTCTGAACCAGTTCAAGTGTAGGTACATAATCTACAGCTATTGCCTTTGTTTTAGATTTATTAATTTTGTATCCCTAAAAGATTTGAAACTGTCTCAGAATGTTCCACAACACTGAAATGTCCTTTTCTGGTTTGATCAGTTATGAAATAATATAATCTGCAAATAGAACCAGCTTTCTTGACTACCATACCAATTATATACTTGAATTTCTGAGCCCCTTATTTTCTTCGTCAGTGCTTCTAAATATAATACAAATAAAGGGGAAAGAGGAGACCCTTGTCTGGTTCCTCTGCTCAAGCAGAAATTATTAGAGAGGAACCCACCACTTTAATTTTCGCCTCCAGTCCTTCATAAAACCTCTTAATCAACCATATAAGTTTATCAGGGAATGCAAATGCTTCCATTGCCCTGCTCATAAAGTCCCAGCTTACTCTATCAAATGCTTCTCTTCATCAAGACCCACCAATAACACTGGTATTTTCTTACATTCTTCTTCCCTCTGGATCATCAATGTTCATTTAATTTTGTTATATGTTTGCCTTTCCTCCACAAAACCACATTGACCCATATCTATCCATTTTGACATCACTTTTGCCATTCCTTTAGCTGTTATAGACATAAACACTTTATAATCATGGTTTAGTATTGAAATGGGCCTGTATGAAGCTGGATCTGATGGGTCTTTACCCTCTTTAGTTATTACAACTACCACCGCTTTCTTCCAGGATGCTGATACTTCTCCTCTTAAAATACTGTTAAACAAAACATTCCAGATCTTTTTCAGTTGTTTCCCTCCTAGCTTCCAAACTTCCACTGGAATGCCATGTCGATTGGTTATACATCACCATTTTTATCTCATTTCCACCTATCCTATCTGTTAGTAATTCAGCCTCATCTGCCTCTAACCTTGGCATATTTAATTCTTTAATTTGTACCTTTCCTTGATTTCCATATTTCACTACTTTATGCAGACTTTCATAGAATTTCCTAAATATTCCTAATACCTATACAAGATATTTTGTTATCTTCCTTGTTGTAGGTTACACAAGTTTAGCAAAAGATCTTTCTACTTTCTGTTGCCTGAGTCATTGTGCTAAAAGTTTTTATCCTCTAGAGTTATTATAAAATACAGTTGTTTAACAGCAGTCTTTCTAAACTCATGCATATTACTGAGGTAATCCCTTATTTTCTGTTTAACATTCTGCAGTTGCCCCTCTTCTTGTTCTGTGACACTCCCTATATTCTGCAATACTTTAACATTTGTCAGTCCCTCTAAATAATTCTTGTTACTTAACAGTATCTCCCTTTCTTTTATGTCCACCCTATTTTTAAACTCCACTTTTAATTTTATCCCACTCCTTAGCTATATTTTCAGAAAAAAATCTGTATTCTGTAATAGCTCCTGAATAATTTCCACTAACCATTCCTTAAATTCCTCTCTTTTCAACAGACAGGTGGGAAAGTGCCAGTGTCTCATTTTTTTATTTCGTTAACCTTTGTTTTTATTTTGGTTATTACTGGTGCATGGTCTGAAATAGTTATTAGGTATGTATCAAGACATTCAATTAAATGCACATGTTCCAGTGAAATGTAAATTCTGTCTAGCATAGACCAGTTTTTGCATCTTGGGGAATAACATATACATTCACTCCAAACTCCTAGTACTGAATTCACATCTTTCATGCCAAATATTTTCATAAATTTCTTCAAAAATCTACTCTCCTTTGTTATACTTTCCCTAGGGGCCCCAGATACATCTTCACTGCTGCAAATCGAATTCCAATCCCCACCTACAAGTAATATTCCTTGCTGAAAGCTATCTCTCCCAGAATTTCTCCTTTATAACAGTTTTAAGTGGAAAATAAATACATGCCCGTGTAATCTTCCTCCCTTGCCAGTAACCCCTTAGTACTACAAATCTACCATTATTATCTTTATACTCTTCTATCACTATTGGAGCTCCTCTGGCAAATTAATATAAGTACTCCTCTTTTCCTTTGTCCCAGTTTTGTATTGTTTTTTTTTTGTTTGTTTGTTTGAAGGCTTTCAATAAAACAAAAGGTTTTGTAAGATTTGACATAGGCTCAAATGGATATGACTAGGAACAACTGTATAAAAGTTCAACCTGTCAAACAGTGTATGCATGTAACACAAAAGCTGAAACTAGACAGATAACAAAAAAGGTATTATACATAAAAAGTGGGAATAATAACTTTTGAATGCAATGATGCTTTCTGTAATGTCTTTAAATGTCAATGGTCTCAGAGATAAATACAAAAAAGAAAGAGTAGTGAACTATATTAAAGATGCAGCCTGCAAACTGGTATTTTACAGGAGACAGGCTTAGAACTGAATATGTGATTTAGGATGGCTATTCTGCAAAATACCTAGGGCAAAGTTAAAGATGAGTAATTATATTATCTGCAAGAGGAGCTCCAATAGTGATAGAAGAGAATAAAAAAGATAATGGCAGGTGGAGGATTACACATTCACATATTTATATTCCACCTAAAACTGCAATAATAGAGCTTAAGAAAATTCTGGGAGAAATAATCCATTTTCAGCAAGGAATATTACTTATAGGTGGGGAATGGAATGTGATTTGCAAGAGTGAAGATGTGTCTGGAGGACCCAGAAGGTAAAATATAATAAAGGAGTGTAGATTTTTGATGAAATTTATAAAAAATATTTGGTATGGGAGATATAAATTTAATATTAGGAGTTCAGATAAAAATTGTGCTATGCTAGACATAATTTACATTTCACAGGAACATGTGCATTTAATTGAAGGTCTTGATACGCACCCAATAACTATTTCAGATCATGCACCAATAATAACTAAAATAAAAACACAGGGTAATGAAATACAAATGAGACACTGCTGCCTTCCCACCTATTTGTTAAAAAGAGAGGATTTTTAAGGGATGGGTAGTAGAGATTATTCAGCAGCTATTAGAGAAGATAGAAATTTCTTCTGAAAATACAGGTAGGGAGTGTGATAAAATTAAGGTGGCATTTAAAAATAGGATGGAAATAAAAGAAAGAGAGATCTGGTTAAGAAGTAACAATAATTATTTAGAGGGACTGACAAATTTTAAAAGTACTGCAGAATAGGGGAATCTCACAGAAGAAGAAGAAGAAAAGGAAGAGGATCTACTGCAGAATGCTAAACAGAAAATAAGGGATTATCTCAATAATATGCACAAGTTTAGAAAAGATTATTGTTAAGCAAATGTTTTTTTGCTAACTGTAGAGCACAAAAACTTTTACCACAATGACTCAGACAACAGAAAGTAGAAAAGGGTTTCACTAAGCTTAGGCAGCCTATAACAAAGATCAAAGATTAACAAGAGATCATGTAGACGTATTAGAAATATTTTGGAAATTCTAAGAAAATCTGTATAAAGCAGAGAAATGTGGAAATCAAGAAAATATACAAATGGAAATGTTTATGGAAGAATTAAATATGCCAGGATTGGAGGTAGATGAGTCCGAATTGCTAATGGTTAGGATAGGAGGAGATGAGTTAAAAATTGTGATGTATAACCAATCTACAGGAAAGTCCCCAGGAATAGATGGTATTCATGTGAAAGTTTGGAAGCTAGGAGGGAAAAGACTGATAAAGATCTGGAAGGCTTTGTTTAACAGTATTTTAAGAGAAGGAGAAGTACCAACATCCTGGAAGAAAGCAGTGGTAGCTGTAATTCCTAAAGGGAGTAGAGATCCATTTGACCCAGATTCATATAGGCCCATTTCAATACTAAACCATGATTATAAAGCGTTCATGTCTATAATGGCTAAAAGAATGGCAAAAGTAATGCTGAAATTGATAGACATGGATCAGTGTGGTTTTGTGGAGGGGAGGCAAACATTTGACAACATTAACAGAACTCTGATGATCCAAAGGGAAGCAGAATGTAAGAAGATATCATTGTTGTTGGTGGGTCTTGATACAGAGAAAGCATTTGACAGAGTAAGCTGGGACTTTATGAGCAGGGCAATGGAAGCATTTGAATTTCCTGAAAAAGAAAATATAAGGTTGATTAGGAGGATATATGAGGGATTGGAAGAGAAAATTAAAGTGGGTGGGGTCCTCCCTGAAAATTTCTGCTTGAGCAGAGGAGTGTGCCCCCATTTCCCCTTTGTTATTTGCATTATATTTAGAACCAGTGGGAAAGAAAATAAGAGACTCAAAAATTCAAGGATATAATAGGTATGGCAGTCAATAAAAGCTGGCTCTATTTGCAGACATTATTTTATACCTGATAAAAGCAGAAATTTACATTACAGTGTTGTGGAACATTTTGAGACAGTTTCACATATTTTCAGTATACAAAATTAATGAAGCTAAAACAAAGGCAATAGCAGTAAATTATGTACCTATGCACAAATTGGTTCAGCAATATCCATATTTATGGGGACATGATAAAATTAAATATTTAGGAGTATGGATTAAAATTGATTCTGGTGTGGCAGCTTAAGATATGTGGGAAGAAACTAAACTAAAGGTAATACAAAAACGGAGAAAATGGAAGCTTTGTTATATGGATATGGATATAAAAAGATACAAGCAGTCAAAATGTTTTTAGTGCCCTTAGACTTATACACGTCAGGCATATTTTTATAAACCAGAGGAGAAGCTGTAGATAGCATTTAATAAAGAGCTGAAGGACTTTATCTGGGAGGAGAAGACAGTATGATTCAAGTGGAATAAGCTAATTCTTCCAGTAGAACAGGGTGGGATGGGATTACCCAATTTGAAGGGTTGTTTCAGAGCTACACAGTTAAGGCTCCTATACATAGCACAAGCAGACAACTATAATTCAAAGTGGAAAGGGATGATGTGGAAATGGGGGAAGCTCAAGAAACAAGGGGAGACTGGGATTTTAGATGCATGCCTTTAAGGAGAATAACAATAATTATTCAGAATATTATATCCCTAAAGTAGCAGAAAGTATTCTAAGAACTAAGCCAACATGGGGATAGAGGAAAGATATTCTACTGACAGGGATGACTGGAATTAGGGATATAGATAATAGGCAGGAGGGACTGGAATTTATTGGAGAAAACTGGCAAAGGAACCAAGGTATTGAGCAAAAATAACTAGAGAGGGAAAGGTAATAGAATGGGAAGACGCCAAGAATGTATTTGTTCTGCAGGTTAGAGATTGCCTTCCCTATCAAGGATTGATATCTGAGTATAGGCGAACAGAAAGAAATGGGGGGGGGTCTTAAATTAAAGACCAGCACTGTTTTTAGTAGAATCTAGAACAGAAACTGTCATTGAAAATAGAATAATTGGTAATGCATATAAAATATTGCACAACTATAAGAATCAATCAGAGTAGGTTGGAAATAAATGGGAAGAGATTGGATAAGCAATTCACAAAGAAACAATGGGCGGATATATGCATGTCTCCCAAATATGCAACACAGTCTATAAGATTTAGAACTTTTCTTGCAAATCTTTACATAGATATTTGTATACCCCAAGTAGACTCCAGACAATTTTTCCTCAAGCAGACAGCAAATATTAGAAGTGTGACAGGGAAGAAAGAGGTACTTGAGAACATATTTTCTGGGATTGAAGTGGGTTGGCAGACTTTAGGGATTCCCTGTGGGATGCACTGTTGGAGATGCTGGTGGGTGGATTGGTGTGACGAGGGAGATGATTTTTCTGAGCTATGATACAGAATCAGAATTGTCTAGACATGGTAAGGCCTTGCTGTGTCTAATTATGGTGGCTGCCAAAAAAGCAATTACTAGAAAATGGAAATCAAAATCTAAGCCAACTATATTAGAAGCAGTGTCTATAGTAATGGAGATAAAACAACTGGAACTGAGATCTTTAGAAAAGGGTAGGACCAAACTACATAGGAAAACATGGGAATTGTGGAAAAGATACATACAGAGAAGGAATGAGGTTTAAAAGAAGGCAGGACTTAAATGAGCTATGCAATGTTTGACTGATAATGATTGGGTAGATTATAAGTGATGTATAATGTTTGCAAGTGGGAGTGTGTCAGCATGGTTTGTGATGTAAAATGCAACTAGGATTGGGTCGGCATGGTTCACTTTCATTTATATAAATCTATGATTGCTTATGTTGTAAGTGATAGTTTAATAAAGATGTTTCTTGTTTAAAAAAAGGGTCAGGAATTGAATACTTTATGTAACGTTGCTTAGGTTATATAATATATAGCAATATATATGAATTATAATGTTTGTTAATGTTAATTTAATACAATATGATTACTTTTGTATAAATGTAAATTTGCCTATGTCACAAGTGATGGTTCAATAAAGGTGTTAAAAAATACTTCCAGATTTTCTTGTTCTGTCATCTTTCACAAGTATAATTATTGCTTTGTAATCCCACATTTGTCAGTTTCCAAGTTACTGGTTTTACTCCTGTTCATCTCCATATCCCAAATCCTGTTACTAGTTCACTTCCAGAGTACTCTTGATTCTTCTAGCCACCTCTTGCGCTTTTTCCTTCTCTCAATCATTTTCCATTGAAACATTGGAAAAGGTTTCACTGGCACAATCTCTCTGTGGTCTTTATTACCAGAAGAACAAGAAGCATAATCTTATTCTGTTTCACAGCTCACTTTTTGTTGGACAAACGTTTGTATTTTCTCTTTAGCATGTACTGCATCAAAAAATGATTTTGTACCTCCAGGAAAGAATATTTTGAAGATAGCTGGGTACAGCGATTTGAAACTCATGCCTGCTTCTCAATATTCCCTGAAGAGTGGAATAAATGTACTCCTCTTTTGCCTGGTGTAGAGTGAGTAATCATTCTCCACAAACACTCTGCTGTCTCCTACTTTTAGTACTTTGTCCCTCTGCCACACTTTTGTCAGAATCAACTCCTTCTGCTGGCAAGATTGCAGCTTTGCTATTAAAGGTGTAGCTTACTTTCTCATAGCCAGGTTTGTAGCATACGCATGATGTGCCCTTTTAATTAACAATTCCTGCTGTGGAATGCCAGTCCTGTTGCTTTTTTGTGCTTTCATAAACTTAATACAGTCTGTTCCTTCCAGCTTCTGTGGTACAGCAGAAAATATCGGTTTTCCCTATGTGTTCTTTCCTCCAAGTCTTTTATTTTTGAAACACCTCTTCTTGAACAGTCTCATATTCAGCCAGCCTTTTCATCACTTCAACCTCTGATTTTAGTCGTTTTTTCACCATATATGAATATCTGTTTAAAGCTTCTTCCAATTTCTCCAGACTTTAGTTATTTGAACTGATATACAGTACTCCATCAGTGTCTTGTTTATTTTAATCAGGTCTGTGTGCATTTGTCTTATAATTTCCTCTAGGTTACTGAAAGTCATGTTTGGAGTTTGCACTGCTTTTTGCTGAACAGCTGCAGTACTCTTCCCAGTCTGTGTTTTTCCTCACCTTTTGTACCTGATTTTCTTTCAGGTCCTTTGTATTTCTTTTTTCCTGGCATCCAGGTATTGCACTTACTAGTCAGTTACTGCAATTTACCCAGAAATATAAGTCCACTGGCTTTCTTTGCTGAGTTTGTTTTTTCACACTGGGAGAGCTAGAATTAAGCCTTTACTCAGTGTGCAGCCATCTTGGAAGTCCCATCACAAGCAGTACTTGAGCTTCAAGCTGGTCCATAGCTGTTTCCAGTTTTCTTCCCATCCCTTTGGGCTGACTTCAGCATATCCCAAGTTGTTCAACAAATGCATGACCCCAGAGATCGTATTTCTTGAATAAGCAAAGGGTGCATATTTGCTCGGGTTCCTATCACGTCATCGAACTTTTACAAGTTCGAACCACATATGGTAGAGACCATATGTTTGAATTTGTAAAAGTTCGACAGTGTGAATGGAAATCTCCATAGGAGTAGGTTTCCATTCACTTCACTGTGGTGCGATCTCGGAGTTGGTATATTTAAGTAGCGAGGGATGTGGGGGGGGGGTGGAGGGGGCTTGCCTCCCTGCTTATAACAATTTTTTTGTTGTCCATTGTGTTTTTTTTTTAGGTAGTTGAAGTTATGTAACTTTGAACATAATGGTTCGACCATTAGGTGTTCAAAGTTATGCAACTTCGACTATGTGATATAGACCCTATTTGTTCACATCTGGACAACTACCTTATCCAATACTCACTGGTGGAAAAGGTCAGGAAATATTTATTGCTCAGTGTGTGTTGCTAGACCAAGATTTTTTTTTTTTTTGCCAAATCCCTCAAAAACTGAACATGGTCTTGGAGGAATCAAAGAGTTTGTAGGGGCTTACTTGGATTCAGGCAAGCTGTGCTTCTTTATTTAAAAGCTTTCTTTTCATACCTGGTACAGAAGTCACAGCTGTCAGCCAGTAGACTCCACAGAAACCTAGAGTACATATTTTCCACTGTATGAAGAGTCTCACTGGCCAGACTGCATGCAAGGAAAAATCTGTTGGTAGTTCACAAATATCTGGCAGCAGCAATTCCTTTCATTTCCCCCATTAGGAAAAAGTTCTCTTGGTTGGCTCAGCAGGAAGACCTCAGACAAGGCAAGCTTGTGGTAGTTCTACAAGGAAACAAACCTTTACCATAGCTGCCTTAGACCTACCTGAAACAGCAAAGTCCATGGAAAGTGAAGGAAAACTTTGCTGCAAAAGTATATCACTATTATGGAGATGATGGTCTTGGATTTGTCCATGAGGGCATTCACCTCATCCTTGATATCATGCACCTTAAGGATGGTACAGACAACACCATGGTGGTGTGGTACCTAAATAAACAGGGTGGCATTTATTCTTAGCTGCTGTGTAGTCTGGCAGGTATGTGGAAGCTGTCTGTCCAACTGTACCTACACCTCCAAGCATCTTACATACTCTCTTCCCAAAAGATGGAGGCAGGCAAATTGAGCAGGACCAATACCTATGAGTGGAAGCTAGATCCCAAAGTTTTCTTATCACTTAGAGATATGGTCTACTAGTAATGGACTTCATTGCATAAGACTAAAGTTACCAGCTACAGAGATTTTGTTCCAGGTTCCCATTCAGGAAAGTAAGGACAGTGAGTGTCTTTGATATTACTTGAAAGAGACCTATTGTGGGTCTTTCTGACCCTACCTGTGCTTTCGAATATGATTTTGGACAAGGTCACTGCCCTGCTGGTAACTCGTATCTCTTTTAGGAATTTGTGCTTCTCACAGATAGTGAACATAGCAAGAGATATTCCTCTTTTGGGTCCACAACATTGCTGTTTCTTCTGAAGCTGTGGTATAACCAGCTTAAAGAACCTGAAACCGACACCATGGGTCCTTTTATCCTGATACTTTTAAAGGATTAGCTGTAAGAGGAGGATCCACCTTGGATTCCGGGAACTACCGTCCCATCAGTCTGACAAGCCTGATCTGCAAGGGCATGGAACGCATTATCATGGAACTTATAAACAAAGACATTGGCAACCTCCAGACACTGGACCCCACCCAGTTTGGGTTTGTGAAGGGCCGATCTTGTCTCCTGAATCTGATTGACTTCTTTGAATCAGTCTCCAGAGCTGTGGACGAGGGTAAGGAGGTCCACACAGCCTATCTGGACCTCGCCAAGGCCTTCAACACCATCCCCACTCTGGAATCATAGATAAACTTACTAAGCTGGGCATAAATCCCTACGTCACTCGATGGGTTGCCAACTGGCATACTGACAGAACCCAAACTGTAAAAGTAGCCGACTCCAAATCCAGCTCCAGACAAGTGACAAGTGGAGTACCTCAGGGTTCAGTCCTGGGACCACTCTTGTTTGGCATCTACTTATCTGAAGTACAGGCCAACACTAAGGGACTCTGGCTAACAAAGTTTGCAGATGACTGCAAACTGGGAGCCATTATTGAATCCCCAAATGATGTGGATATTCTACAAAAGGGCCTTACAGAAACAGATGCCTGGTGCCAGAGCCATGGGCTCAAGCTTAATGCAAAGAAATGTATAGTCATCCCCTTTGGAAAAAAACATGTACCCATGAACTACCACATAGGTGGCAGGACACTAAACATTGAAAGTGTGATGAGAGACTTAGGGACACAAGTGGACAGTGGTCTCACGTTCGATAACCACATCGCCACAACAGTCAGGAAATCCTTCTACATGGCACACCTCATTACTAAGGGCTTTTCATCCAGAAAAAAGGAGGTCATTGTCCCACTGTACTCATCCCTTATTAGATCCATTATAGAGTATAATGCCCCATTTGGTATGTACATCACAAGACATCTGCAACAGCTGGAAAGGCCACAGAAATACCTCACTAAAAGAATCACAGGCCTAAAGCATATGCTGACCGTCTAAAAAAACTCCAGCTATACTCTGTGGCATATCGTCTACTCAGAGGTGATCTCTGCTTAACATACAAGGCCATGTCAAACCCTGAGCTGTTGGACATGCTCCACTTAAAGAAATACCAATCCCTCAGAGCCACACGCTCCAGGGATCTAAACCTTATCATCACAATGAACAAAACATGCTGGAGGGATAGGTTCCTGACCCAGAGACTCCACATACTCTGGAATAGACTGCCCATACATGTCAAGCAGAGCACCTCATTGGCCCTCTTCAAAAGGAACCTTGACGATTGGATGGGAGATAGGAAATTCACCCCGGGGATCATGTCAGTCGTCCTGCTAGACTGGGGCCCAGAGAAGTAAATATTGTGGGAAATAATTTCCAGGAAATTGTTATGGCTAGGCTTGCATAGGCCTTAGGGCCGATAGCCTAGTACCAACCTATGAACCTATAAGCATCTTGCAGATGATGAGTAAACCAGGCACTAGAAAATCTTAATTAGCTAAACTGAAAATATCCATTTATTGATGCCCTCATGTAAAGGGCTTTCTCTGCACACAGCACAGAACTCTGAGAAGTTGTGTGCAGACATTTTGCTTACATTAACTCAATCCCTCCACTACAGCTCTTTTGAGTGAGTACTTTTAACTCCCAGTGGGTGTGGCCTGAGCCTTTAAAAATTGAAGTTATCACCTTACAGTTCAAAATAATACACATCTCTGGAACCATAAGTGTTGCTAGAAAACTACAAATGGCAAACTATTCAGTATAAATTAATCTTTACTTTAGTAGCATTCATTCAATTCAATGCTTTAAACTGGATTTTATAAGCCAAAATAAAGACAGTGAATATTAATGTTGTAATGTATAAACAGTTTATGATATCTCAGTAACCATTCAAGCAAGACATGTATTACTAGCAGGATTTTCTTCATACAGCTGTGAGCTTTCATATCAGGCTATGCAGTTCTGTCTGTGTTACCTGAATGATGAGATATTTAGAGAAATGTGAAAATTATTACAATACAAATAAACAGTGTACAAATAAGCAATATCCCTTTAGTTGAATCAAACAGCGGTCAAATATCAATACAGTTGTGTTTACCATCATGTATGCTTTAAGATGAAATCTTCTGATACCTTGAGTGTAGAATCGTTTTGGAATTATTAATGCAAATATGAACATGCAATATTTGACACCCAGTGGCATCAGTAGGAGGTAACTGCAGAAATGCCTGGAGGCACATTCGGCTGTAATGAGAGATGCTCCTCTAAATCATTGGTTCATTTCTGAACTTGCGTCTTTCTTTTTCCTCCCACTCCTTGTTCAAACAGTTGTTGTAAAGGGTTTTTCATCTGAGAACTGCTAGGAGACTGGTACCTCACTCAGGGGATCTCAACATTATTATAAAACCTAACACTGGCCCTTTATGAGCCAAACATCAGATGAATTATTTTTTTTCTGTTTTTTTTTTTTCTCACCATCATATATAGAAAACTGTACACTAACTTTCATGAGGATAGAGTGAGCCTTTAGAATAATAATTTCATGCCTGAGGTAGTTTATGTACTTTCTGAGTTAATACTTTGCCAGATTGTCCAACTTCCCAAAATAAAGAAGAAATTATTTTGTATTTGGTATATGTCCACGGAAAGCTCAAATATTACACTGCTAGGATAAACGATAGGCAGATGTGTCCATTACTTATTCCCTGGAAAGGCAGGCATATCTGTTTACAAACTCTCTTCTTCTCTACTACAATTAAAGTGAAAAAACAATGTTCATTCTAGAAAAGCAGCAGCCATCACAACACTTTTCTTCACAAATGTATTTGCATAGAGCATTTGTGAAGCAGCTACTTGAATGTTTGTCCATCCTTTCTCCAAGCATTACAAGCTGCATGTCTAATTTAAGAGGAATGTAGAATATGATATGAAAATCTTCTCTCCTTACGGGGGCACAGGATGTCTTTGATATTCTTATCATGGATAAGGACCTTTACTGGACCTGCTAAATCACTTTTTGTTACTGTTTTCACTGTTTGCAAAGCTTTTTTCTATTTTCACTGTTTGTAAAGTATTTACTGGAAATTTTCTCTATTTGTAAAGCATATGTTCTGAACTGTTTGCAGTTAAAAACATTCTTTAGAGTCTCCTTGCTCTTTTTTACTGTTTAAACCATTTATTTAGTGTCCCACTGCTGTTTTCTGGTGTAGTAAACATTTCTTTAGTGTTTCAGCCTAAATAGTGAAACTAGTAGCGCTAGCACAGTCTAGATACAGGTTTGCTGCATCTGGGCCTGTTTGTTTGCAGTGGCTATTTGTTCTGATCACATTTTTCCAGGCCATCTTGGATTAGAAAGGGCCTTCCTGCACTCTAGTGAGAGGATTGTGCTGATTGGTATCTGACTGGTAAAGGTTGGCTGGCTTAGGGCTTGGAGTAAGTACCTCATTGGTTCTCTTAAGCTTTTTTAAAAGTTTTTTTAGGTTTTAACCTTCTGGTATTTGAGGCCCACCCTTAAGTGGGTTTCTGCTTGTACATACTGAGCTGCACTAAGGAGGGCTACCAGCCACAACTCTGTGCTGAGGTACCGATGACTAGAGGCCTCTGAGCTACCTAAAAAACATAATTTGCCTGTTTTCCTGATTATTTTTTACTATTTATTGCTTATTCTTATTATTTATTGCACTTTTTATTGTCTGCTGCATACTTTTTTTACTGGATTTTATTAGTATAAATGAATCTGCACTGTTGTTCTGCAATTGTCTGCCTTACTGGGCCTGTTAAATCACTTTTTGTTACTGTTTTCACTGTTTGTAAAGTATTTACTGGAAATTTTCTGTTTGTAAAGCATCTGTTTGTGTGTTATATAACTGGATTATTTGCAGGTAAAAGCATTCTCTAGAGTCTCTTCACTCTTTTTTGCTCTTTAAAACATT
Organism: Protopterus annectens; assembly: GCF_019279795.1. Lineage (NCBI taxonomy): Eukaryota > Metazoa > Chordata > Ceratodontiformes > Protopteridae > Protopterus > Protopterus annectens. Next base: position 1,991,602,399 of record NC_056733.1, on the reverse strand, counting down.
TATTTAGTGTCTCACTTCTGTTTTTCTGTTGTGGTAACATTTCTTAAGTGTTTTCAGCCTGAAATAGTATAGCTAGTAAGTGTAGTGTAGTCCAGATACAGGTTTGCTGCATCTGGGTCTGTTTGTTTGTAGTGTGTGTTTGTGCTGAGCTAATTTTCCAGGCTATCCTGGATTGGAAAGGGCCCTTCTGCACTCTAGTGAGAGGATTGTGCTGATTGGTACCCGGCTGGTAAAGGTTGACTGGTCTAGGGCTTAGAATAAGCACCTCATTGGTTCTTTTGAGCTTTTTTTTTTTAAGTTTTTTTTTTTAGGTTTTGACCTTCCTGTATTTAAGCCCCACCTCTGAGTGGGTTTCTGCTTATTTGCACATTGTGTAACACCACACACTGTCATGCAATTGTGTGCCATAGCCGGACAGATAATTTCAACAATTTTTCTCTTAGATACAGCTGTATCCCTTTAGTGTAGTCCTCGTCTTTAGCACATTTTTGGGCAAGGAGGCATTACCCTAGCCCAAAGGTTCCTAGAATTTATAAACTCAAATGCTATGGAACAACTTGTTACCACTCCCACAAGAGGAGAAAACATACTGGACCTGATCATCACCAACGTGGGGACTCTATGCTCCAGACCAGAAGTGTATCCCTCACTGGTAAGATCAGACCATAAACTAATCTCACTGGATATTCACATCCCGACCTCACCCCCTGCCCAGATAACCACAGTGAAAAACTTCTCTAAAGCAAATTTCACACTCCTCAAAACCAAGGTGGAATCCTTCAAAGCCCCCAGGCCTGTGGCAAATACACCCCAGACCGCAGAATCCTTTATAAAAGCATTCTATGAACACCTTCAGGAATGCATGGATCATGCGATCCCAAATAAAACCAAGACCCAATCCTCCAAAGGCAGATGTCCTGTCTGGTGGACCCCAGCCATAAACAAACTATACAATAGAAGGAGGAAGCTACTAAATGATAGAGCAAAATCCCAAAAAGGGAAGGCATCACTGATCAGTATTAGCAAAAAACTACGGGCACTCATAAAATTGTCTAAGACCAGCTTCGAGAGAAAAATTGCACAGGACACTAAGGATAATCACAAGGCTTTCTTTAGTTATGTTAGGAACCTGGGTGGTAATTCCCAGATATGCTCAGAATTAGTCCAAAATGACAAAAAATACACTGAACCCACAGACATTGCCAACATCCTAGCTGACAGGTTCAGCGCAAACTTCTCCCCCCCTCCCCACCAAAAGGACAAATATCTATCCCAGCAGAGTGCTGCTCCCTGACATCTCAGATGCTCAGGTAAGAGCCGCCCTCTCCAAAGCAAAAAACACAGCATCAATGGGACCAGACGGTGTCCCGGGCTGCGTCCTACATGAACTCCAAGAAGAGCTAAACCCAAACATAAAACTGCTGTTCAATCCCAGCCTTACTACAGGATATGTGCCCAAAGAGTGGCATACAGCAACAGTGGTCCCTCTCCATAAAGGTGGTGCCTCAATGGATCCTGGAAACTATTGCCCAATAAGCCTGACTAGCTTGGTCTGCAAAGCTATGGAAAGGATCACCATGGACCTCATAAATAAAGATATTGGGGACCTACAGACACTGGATCCTACCCAGTTCGACTTTGTTAAGGGCAGATCCTGCCTCTTAAACCTGGTTGATTTCTTTGAAACAGTCACCAAGGCCATTGACGAGGGGAAGGTGGTCCACACAGCCTACCTGGACCTCGCAAAAGCCTTCGATACAATACCCCACTCGGGCATTATAGATAGGCTCACCAGCTTAAATATAAACCCCTATGTCACTAGATGGATTGCAAACTGGCTCAAGGACAGAACCCACATGGTTAGAATTGCTGGAGCCATGTCAGACTCCAAACCAGTTACAAGTGGTGTCCCACAAGGCTCAGTCCTGGGACCTCTCTTGTTCGGTATATATTTCTCGGAGGTACAGGCCAACACGGAAGGACTGTGGCTGACCAAGTTTGCAGATGACTGCAAACTGGGCACCATAATCGACTCTCCAGCCGACACAAGCATCCTCCAAAAGGGCCTCATTGAAACAGACAACTGGTGCCAGATCCATGGCCTCAAGCTAAATGCCAAAAAGTGTATAGTCATCCCCTTTGGCAAAAACAAAGTGCCCACAAATTACCACATAGGTGGTAATCCATTAAGTACAGAAGAAGTAATTAGGGACCTGGGAACCCAAGTTGATAGCAATCTCTCATTTGACAACCACGTAGCCAAAGTGGTTAGAAAAACATTTTATATAGCCCACCTAATCATGAAGGGATTCACATCTAGATCAGGGGAGGTCATTGTGCCTCTTTACTCATCCCTCATCAGGCCCATAATTGAGTACAATGCCCCTTTTGGGATGTACCTTACCAGACACCTGCAGCAACTGGAAAGACCCCAAAAGTACCTCACCAAGAGGATCAAAGGGCTCAAACAGATGCCATATGCTGCCCGGTTAAAGAAACTCCAGCTCTACTCAGTGGCATACCGCCTGTTCAGAGGCGATCTGTGCCTGACGTATAAAGCCATGTCCAACCCACAATTAATGGACATGCTGCACCTCAGAAAATCCAAATCCCATCGAGCTACGCACTCGAGAGACTTGAACCTCAGCACTGAAATAAATAGGACATGCTGGAGGGACAGATTCATAACCCAGAGGCTCCCTTTACTCTGGAATAAAATCCCAGTCCAGGATAGGCAGAGTCCCTCATTGACTCTCTTCAAGAGGAATCTTGATGAGTGGATGGGAGATCATAGGTTTACCCCGGGTATCACTTCTGTGTCACTGTTAGACAGAGGCACAGTATACTAACCTCGAAAAAGGGCATAGCAAAATAAATTTAAAATGGGTGGCGAAAGCCAAACACATTCTGGCTAGGCTTATAAATGCCCTAGGGCAGATAGCCTAGTATGAACCTATGAACCTATGAACTAGTGAAGTTGTGTACCTATTGTGATAACAGCCTCAAGCATTTTTCTGCCGCCATGGTCTACTGACTAGTGTAGCACTAAGGCTAGCCTCTGAGGTACTAACACACCTTGCCCACTACTTATTCCTATGTGTGACCCCTTTTCCTGCCATATTCCTACACTATGGGTGGACAACTTCCCACAGTTTCTCCAGCCAGCTTGGTTGACATGGGTATACTGAGGCAGTGTAGCAGCTGCCTCATGTACACAGACAATCCTCTACTTCTAGTCAACACAAACTCAACATGTGAGAGATGCAACTACATTAAAACCCTTGAATCCATGCTCTCTCACATGCCAGTCAGTACATCTGACACTGAATGGGTTGTCAGCACGCACACCTCACCACCTACTCTACCCAAACCCACATCACACAGATCTACATATGAGGAGGTCCTCGCCAGAATCTTATCTAAACACCAGAGACCTCCCAAACACAAGCATGCTACACATAATACTTCCTCTGCAGAATACAATACACACAATAGCTCATGTACCAGTGTCTCACCTGTCAAGCCCATAAGGCTAAACACTAAACCTAACATATTAGTTATAAGTGACTCCATCATCAGGCACACAGATGTCCCTCTCACTAGGCTGAATAAGGAAAAAGTCACGGTCAGCTGTCTATCAGGTGCCAGGATCTGCCATATCACACATGAACTCAAGTCTCTCAACAACAGGTACTGTTATGACTCCATCATAGTCCATGTTGGTGTGAACGACCCGAGATGTACCTCACTGGGCTTTATGAAGAGAGATATGACAGAGCTCTTGGACTATGTGTCTCAGGCAGGTATGTCCCTAGTCTTAAGCAGCATTTTATCTTCACCTAGAATGATGCCTCAATACAAACAGAAAATGATTGACTTCAATAATTGGCTTAGTTAGTTTTTGGTGTCATTCTAAGGGGATCTAGTATCTCTCAGCCTGGGATGACATGATCAACAGATCTCAGTGCTTTGCCAGAGATGGTCTTCATCTGTCGCCTATGGGATTTCAGTTACTAGTTAAGGCTGTTGCCACCCCACTAGTGCCTTTTTAGGCAGTGTCACAAGGACAAAACTCCTGATGTAAAAATATCAACCAAAAGCAACCTCAAGGTCATGCTGCTAAATTCTACGACTCTTAACATGAATCTGCACTCACTGGATGCATTCATGGAGACCTGGTTCAAGGCTGTGGAGAGCACCCCAGCCATACCAGGTTATACCTCCTTCAGCATGTTCAGACCACAAACAGAAGGCAAGAAAACTAAAGGAGGAGGTGTATCAATTTTCCTCAAAGATAAATATACATCCAGAGTGGTTAAACAGTATGATGCCCTAGAGATACTTCAGGTGCAATTAACTGTTGCTAGGACACCTATTCAACTTATTACCAGCTACAGAACCCCCTCCATGAATCAGGACACCCACTCTGCCTAGTTGGATCAACTTGAGTCTATCAAGATACATCCGAACACCATGGTTTTGGATGACTTTAACTACCCTAGCATTTTCTGGGTGAATTACTTGTGCTCAAATTCACCTGCCCAAAGGTTCCTTGACTTTGTCATCTTCAGTGCCCTGGACCAGCTGGTTGACACCCCTACTAGGGGCGCCAACATCCTGGATCTGGTGCTTACAAATATGGGAGACCAATGTAGCACCCCCACTGTGAGTTCATCACTGGTGAGATCTGACCACAAATAATCTCATTTGATGTAACTATCACACCTGACCCCCTCCCAGCAACAACTAGACTAAAAACTTTTCCAAAGCAGATTATAACCTCTTACAGGATGATATAAATAACTTCATTGCACCCCCCCCCCAAACAGAACTGGTAACTATGCTGAGCTCTACACCAAAGCCCTATACAAGCACCTGTGTAATTGCAAGACTCGGCAGTACCTGTTAGGAGCAAAACAAGCTCTTCAAGGAAGAGCAAACCTACCTGGTGGACAACTGCCATTAACAAGCTTTACAACAAAAGGATGAAACTGCTGTCTGACAGTAAGAAGGAGCAGGCTTTAAATGGGAGACACTCCCTCTTCAGCTGAAGTAAGCAAATAAGATTTCTTGTGAAGTCCTCCAAGGCAAACTTCAAATCCAAGTTAGCTTCCACAACAAAGGGCAACCATAAGATGTTCTTTACTTACATCCGTAACCTAAAAGGTAAGGCCCAGATTTGTGCCAAACTAGTAGTTAATGGTAACACATCTACTGAGCCAAACAACATAGCTATCCTGTTAGCTGACAGGTTTGGTGAAAACTTCACTCCCCTGTCCCCGCCACATGTACCTCATGACATCCCTACCAGCTGTCCCTACCTTGTATCTCTAAAGAGCAGGTTGTAAATGCCCTCTCCAAGGCCAAAAACACATCATTTATTTTATTTTACATTTGTTAACTGGGGGTATCTGAATGAGCCGAAAAGGCTGTTTTTCAGCAGAGGCCCAGGGAGAAAAGCTCCACAAAGAAAAATTACAGATACATTTAATTATTTAGACATGATCAGTATACACACAAATTACAAAAGACATGTTTTTACAGTGGTATGCGGCACATCAACAGTTACAGTGGAGAGAACAAACAAAAAAATATTAATTTAAAAATAAAGGTAATTAATAGATTTGTGGTATACAGCTGAAATTTGGAACATAGATAGAATACATACATAGTACACAGGTACAGTAAATACATTGTAGATTAGCTAGTGTTTGTGAGTAAGATTGAAAACTATTATCAAGTACTCTGCATTTAGTATGTATACCTTATCTGCTTTCACTAGCATCCATGGGACCTGATAACATCTCAGGCTGCATCCCACATGGGCTCAAACAAAAATTAGCATCACCATTTGGTACTCTTTTTCAATCACAGTCTAACCATTGGCTTCATCCCAGCTGAATGGAAAACAGCCACCATTATCCCCTTGCACAAAGATGTTGTTTCTACTAACCCCACGACTATAGACCTATTAGACTGACTAGCCTTATCTGCAAGGCCGTGGAGAGACTCATCATGGATCTCATCAACAAAGATATAGTTAATCTTCAGACACTAAATCCTACTCAGTTTGGATTTGTCAAGGGTAGATCATGTCAGTTAAACCTGGTGGACTTCTTTGAGACAGTCACTAGGGCCATGGATGAGGGGAAATCTGTGCATACAGTCTGCCTAGACCTAGCCAAGGCATTTGACACTATCCCTCACTCAGGCATAATTGACAAACTCTCCCAGCTAGATATCAACCCTTTTATTGTAAGGGGGTTGCAAACTGACTCACTGATAGAACCCCTACAGTCAAAATAGGAGAATCCACCTCCAAAGGCAGACCTGTAACCAGTGGCGTTCCACAGGGATCAATCCTGGGGCCTCTACTGTTCGGAATCTATTTCTCAGAAGTACAAGCTAAAACTAAGGGACTGTGACTGACAAAGTTTGCTGATGACTGTAAACTGGGTGTGGTCATAGAATCGCCAAATGATATCAACATCCTTCAAGAAGTTCTTATGCAAACAAATGACTGGTGCCAAAGTCATGGCCTCAAACTCTATGCAAAAGATGTATTATCATTATTTTCGGTAAGAGTGATGTTGTGTCTTTTGGCTTTTCCTAGTTTGGGGTCACCACAGCGGAACTCCGGTCTGCTAATGATTGGCAGTAGATTTTTACGTGCCGAGTTGCCGGCCCTAATGCACAACCTTCAATGAAGGTATACCCATTCACGCATGTCTCCACACAGAAGACAGTCTATCTGAGAATCAAACAGGACAACGTCTTACTGTGAGGTGACAATGCTATTGCAACACCACCACTACAGTAAGAGTGATGTTCCTGCAAATTACCACATCACTGGCAATACCCTAAGTATGCACTCAGTAGTGAGAGATCTGGACACTCGGGTTGACAGCAACCTTGCCTTTGATCACCATGTTTCCACAGTGGTAAGAAGGGCATTCTATATGGCTCATCTCATAAGTAAGGGCATTGCCTTGAGAAAAGGATAAGTTATCACCAACCTGTACTATTCACTCATTGGGCCAATAATTGAGTATAATGCCTCTTTTGGTATGTACCTTTTAAAGCACCTGCACCAACTGGAGAGACTACAAAGATTCCTCACAAGGAAAATTTAAGGTCTTCAGCAGCTATCCTATGTGGATCAACTGAAATAACTGTCACTTTATTCTGTTTCATACAGACTACTCAGAGGTGATCTCTGCCTTGCATATAAGGAGATCTCTGACCCTGCTTTATTGGAAATGCTGTACATCTGCACATCAAATGGCACATGGGTTACTCATTCTAAAGACCTAATCCTGATATGTGACATCAACAGAACCTGCTGAAGGGGCAGATTTGTCTCCCAGAGGTTACCACACCTTTGGAATACACTCCCACTTCATGTCAAACAGAGCACCTCATTGGCCGTCTTCAAACAGAGTCTGGACGATTGGATGGGTAACCATAAATTCACCTCAGGGGTTCCACCTGTGTCACTCTTGGATAGGGGCAGTAGGTGCTGATTGTGGGAACAAGGGTAATTTTGGCTAGGCTTATAAGGGCCCTTGGGCCATTAGCCTAGTAACTTCCTGTGATCCTGTGATGAATGCACTACAGTTGTGACAGTGATTCACCACAATGTTAAATGTTCAAGTAGTGGGATGATGGCTGTATTAAAGTTTCCTTCTTTCCAGCCTCCTGAGCTTGGTTCATTCTTTTGGAAAGTGCATGCGAACTGCAGTTCTTAGGCCCACTCTAACATTTGGTGGGTCTGTGTAATCCTTGTATATGCAAACTTATCACATGAATCTTCTTATTTCTATAATAAAATTAAATGACAAAGATAGATCACCAATGGTAAATCTGACTCACAACCAGAAATCCTGTCTATCACAAAAAGTGATTCATAGAATGAATAGGTACAAAAAAAAAAAAAAAACACAGAGATGTGAGGAGATAGCTGTCCTCAGTGTTAAGGTAGAGGACTGACTTCACTTCCTAGTTATTTGTTAAAAATGAAAAATAAAAACATGCAAATGTTACAATATTAAGCAATAGTAATGAGCAGTCCAAAACTTCAGATGTTAATTCCTCTATTATAAAGGTACAGGAGAAAAAAACACAAACAGGGTTAGTCAAACTGAAGAATGCATTTAATTGAACAAGTAGAATTAATTCTAGGTGGGTTGTAGGCATTAAGATGAATTTGCCATTGCAGCTCCTTCTTTTCAAGAGTGCATTACAGTTTCCCTTGCGGGGACCCATCCTAATCATTTCTGAAATGTGAAAAGAATGACCTGATGAGTCAATGGTGGTATTTGCAAGAGGATTCTTGCTTAGTTTATTTCTAATGTCAGGCATGCGTTGGGCTATCATCATTTTAAACTTAGAAATAGTCTTGCCTTCATAAAAAAAACTTGACAATTGGAGCACTGGGCTCTGTAAACAATTCTTCCACTGCTACAATTCCAAGTCACCTTACTGTTATATTTCTTACCCTTACTGGGCCAGATGAAAAAAAAAATATCTGTAGCTCATGAACTCACAAAAGGTACATAAAGGGGGCCCACATTTAAAAGTACCAAGCCTCTCCATACTGTCCTTGTTAAACAATCCTTCTAAATAAGACCTAATCTTCCTACTTTTTTGAAAACAAAAAGGCCAGGATCCAGAATATTTCTCACCAAACTATTACTAGACAAAAAGAACCAGTTGTCACAAATTATCCTTTTAATCTCATGGGTATCTTTACTGAAAGTTAAGGCCATACTTCTTTTCAGTTTATCTTTCCTTTCATAAGTATAGGGACTTCTGAAACCACATAAAAAATGTTTTTATGTTTCATATAAGGAAGTGTCCTCCCTTACTTTTAGGTCCTTAATAGGATCAAAAATGCATCTGATAGTCCCACTTTGATGCCCCCTCTCAAGAAAATCTCTGTGGAGGTCCTGCAGATTCTTAAGAAAATTAGATGTTTCTCTGGACAAATGAACAATCTCCATACTCTATGATTTTATTACATCACACTTAGACATTTGTGGGTGTATAATGTTGGCATGAAGCTATAAGTTTACCCAGGTGGGTTTACGAAAAATCATTGTAAAGTTCTTGTGAAGTCAATATTGAACATATACTTACTACAAGCTCCTTTCTAACTGGGCATAATAGACCCTAGTGTACAATAACAGAAATACCCCTAACAAAAGCAGACTCTATTGCCAATTTTGGAAAAAAAAAGGAAAAACTGACAAATTTACATCCTGTTTTTAAGCCATATATTGGGTCACTACCTACTGTGGTCTCTTCTGTTGATGTGCTGTTTTCATGGATATCTGTTTTTTATGTATTAAAAGAGGGGCATCTTCTTTCAACAAATCAATATTGACCATTGTCTATCAACTGAGATGTACATTGTGCCATCCTTTTCACAATCACTGTCATAAACAGTATTATCATGATTTAATACTGAACTAAAGCTGGAAAAGGATGGCAAAAGTTAAATCTTAATATTTCTCTTCTTTTGATATTACACACAAAACTACCTCTTTTTATGAGGCTGTAACCTGTTTGGCTTGACAAGAGACACTTTTTCAACTGGCACTTTGACTATCTACCATCAACTCAGAACAGACAGAGGGGTAGGACAGCTGTTGCAAGGCCACTCTTGCATATGTGGTTTCTTAAAGTCCCCGTTTTCATTTTCTGACCTATGATGTCGAAGCCCATTAGGAAGTACAGGTGTAAAAGGAGGTATGTTGACTCCTCTTATGAGTCCCACACCTCAGGTATCGATGAGGATGAGAGTATTGATTCCCATTCATGCTCCTAAATGTCTCCAACTATGGAGAGGTTTTGAACATGATAAGACATTGAGGGGTGGTCCATAGTTGCCACTGCCATTCCACAACAGACCCTGCAGGCAGCTTTCAGATTCCTCCTGACTTCTTCCTGAGTGGTCCCCTCGGTTGTCAAAATGCTATACTTTATCATTCAAACTGCATGAGAATATCCTAATTTTGTGGTGATGTCTTGAGGAAGTCAGACAGAGTCCAGAGACCTCTCTAAAACTGGATCTGCTGGACAGAAGTTTCCAAGCCAGGGATTATTGCTTCAGCAACCCTTAAACAGGCTCCTACTCTGCATGGTCCTGTTGCCCATCCTCAGATAAAGACTCTAAGGTCACAGGGCCATGGACAGGTTTAGGCAGTGAGTTTAAATCTCCTCCACATTTACCTTGAGGGTGATAAACTATCTATCTCACATGTTCCCTTTTCAGCAAGGGTTGCTTGATGATATAAGCCGGTTATTGGAAGTTTGCCAGATGAACACCTGAAGTACAAGTTGCAGATTGAAATAGTTACCACAGCTTCTACTGCCAATCCCACTTTGAGATTCTTTCACTAGTCTTTGGATGGGAAGCAAGCACAGCCAGCACCAGTATGCATTGTCCTTTACTGTCACATCTGGTTTACCTTACAGGCTTTGATGTTGATACCAAGAGGTCCTTTCTAAATACCCATCTTCACAAGACTGCAGTTTTCAGCCTGTCACTGAAAAACCACCTGAAGAATATGGTAAAGGACAGTTTTGGGCATTAAATTTCAAATTCCCCACCTCATGTTCTCCGGAATGCAACTGGCTCCACATCAACTTTGGGATTGACATGGGCTAGCAGCAGAGGATCTGGGAGAAAGTGACATAACCCTTGCCATTATACTAGAGGCAGTTACAGTTGGCAGCAGTAGGAGTACCACAGTCATTTAAGTGAAGAAAAGTCTAATCAGAATCTCTCCCATACCCCCTGTCTCCCATTGCCAGATATCCCATTCCATCAGTGAAGTACAAGAAGAAAAAAGATGTTAAACCTCATGCAAAAACAAGCCATCTGGGAGCCCCACCAGCCAGAAAGGATACAGTTTTTACTCCAGCTTCTTTTTACTACCCCAAAAAAGGACCTCAGGCCTTACGCAGTCCAAGCAAACTATCTTCATCCCTAAATAGTCCTTTCATATGGCCACAGTGCAGCTCATAATTCATGTCTGTTTGAAGGAGACTGGGTGTGATTTTTGCACGTCTTGGGCATGTACCTTCACATAGAGTTTTCCAAGGAGTCCAGGAGTTTTCCACTCTTCTGAATGAGAGATAGCCATTGTCAATTCTAGACCTTCCCTTTGGTCTCCCCTCCGCTCAGCCCCATGGTCTCCACCAAATGTTTGTCTTTAGATGCAAATCAGAGGCTGCAGGGGGTTTAGGTGTTTCCTTACCTAAGTGAATGACTTTGTAGCACTTTAACATTGAATAGTCTAATTTTTGTAGCAGATTCACTTGAGTCTTTGGGGATCGCAGTAAATACTACAAATTTACAGCTGGAGTCCTCAAGTTTGCTCGTATCCACTGGATTTGTACTGGACTCAGTGTCCTGCATGGCATGTCTACCCCCAGACAAGATGCTTCATTTAGAGAATGTGCTGATCTAGATAATTCAAGTTCACTCAGAACTCACCACTGTACCTAAATGTTTTGGGATTTATGGAAGCAACTGTTTACATGGGTCCAAATTCAAGATTTCATACAAGAGTTCTACAGTGGACCTTAAAAGTTTTGTGGTCTCCGTTGTGAGATCCCATGCTGCAGCACAAAACTGTGTCTAGTACTTGGAGATCTCACTTGATATTCAGCTGTGGGCAGGTCCTATTTAGACCCAACCTTTGTAGAGGATGTCACTGTAGATACCATTGCTCTAAAGATGGGGAGTGAATTGTCAAGGATAGGTAGTCCACAGACCTATATTTGTAAAGATGCAATCATATCAGCAGAAAAAAAATTGCTCCTGATAAATTGTAGCAGAATGGAAAAAATTAAAAGTTGAGGACAACAGAGTGTTTGTGAGAAAGGATTATTCATTGTACACCAGGCAGAAAGGAAGCAAGTTTATCTCATCAGTCAATGAATGTTGAGAAGCAGGTGTGAGGTTCAAGCTCCTGTATCCAGCTGTCTTCAGAATATTTTCTCATAGAAGATCAAAGACATTTTTGAATGCAGAACAGGCTAAGGAGGAAATAAAAAAGTTTAGTCAACAAAGAGTGTGCCAACAAACAGAAGGGGACTCTGCTTCTTATCTTTCTGACAATAACAAAGTCTGTAGAGAGACTTTGCCATTGAAACCTTTCCCATTGTTCGAAAGGAAAATGCTTGAGAGAAAAAAAAAACACAGGAGTTGACAAGAAGAATCAGGAGCACCTTAGACTTGAACCAGAGACTGATATTAAGACATGTAGAAGATCAGGAAGACGAGCAACACTGTAAAATTAGTGAATAAATGGGAGACCATAAAGCATCAATCCCATTAGATATAAGAACAAACACGTGAAATATGTCTGTAAGAAGTGGCTGAGAAAGAATGCAGTTTTGTTAACTTTGTTTTATTGTTAGGTAAACTGTAAAGCATATTCCCCACATTATGCCATTAACATGTAGAAGGGCTCTGAAGGGACTGAATCACTATATGTAAGTAAAACAGATTTTGTTCTTGTTAATATTTGTATAAAAATTAATGTTACGAGTTGCATGTTATAATGTAAAACAGTTTTTATAGTGTGCAGTCAGAGATATTTTAAAGGACAGCAAGTATGCAAATGGACCTCACTGTGCAGTTTATCAATGCAAGTAGACAAAATCATGCAGTGAAATGTATCCCCAGAATTGCAAGACAGAATCCATACAACTGACAGTTGTTATATAGCATAATCTTCCAAGAAAAGAAAATGTGATCTTAGACCAATATAGCTCAGCATAAAGCAATACATGTAGCAACTAGGTTGTGCATGTTACTGCATATTTCACCAGGACAGCATCACATGCAGCATAAGGCTAAGTTACAACATATTATATGCAACTGATCTACTAATGGTGTTCATGCATGTGGACATCTGTTGGAAAGTGATTTACAGGAAGTAGGAAAAAGGAAAGAGCAAGCAGAGAGACACACAAAAAGAGATATGTAGGAGGGTGCAGGATAGGGTGAAAGAGGGAATTTTTTTTGCACTGCTTGTTCCGCTGTCTGCCAAGCATCAGTCCCTCCACAGCCAATGAGCCTATTCCTTTCCCATCACTGGGGTAAGTGTCAGCTGGGAGAGGCCACCATTCAGACAGCCATAAGGGGTGATTAAAGGTTTTCATCTTTAGTTTCCCCATCCGTAATGCATGTAACCCAGCCAGTGTAGGAGAGGGACATGCAATGGGATGCCAGTGGAGAACATTCCTCTCACTTCTGCAAGGGTCATTTCCTCCAGGCATCACTGCCCCATCCCCCAGAGCATACCAGTGAGCTTCCTTGCCATCACCAGGAAGCTAACATCACCCAGTATGCCCTACCCCAGTGCACAACTCCTCCCTCCCCTGGGAAAGGTGACTGGGCCATGCCTCTTCACTCCTTCCCTACTCATCTGGCTCCTCCAGTACTGGGGATACTTTTCAAACCCTAGTTACTTAGGATGCATTCATGAATCTTTCTCTTGTGCCACAGAGCCAGGTTAGGGATTTTTTTTTTTTGTGGATGGTAAAATCCCTTATCTTAGTCAGAAGTGAAGAAGGAGAAAGGTGAAAGGGAAAAGTAGGACAGGGAGACAGGAAAGCATGCAGGGGCAGACAGACAAACACAGAATACCACAAACAGGGCTGGTAGTGCCCACAATAGGACAAAAGGATGGGAAGATACTGGAGGGATAGAGACAAACAAGTAGTGATGCAGAGGGTTGATTAATGTACAGGGAAGGTATATGGTGGGACTCAAGAAGAAAGAAGTCTGTATGACTGGAGAGAGTGTTGTGAATAAGCAGCTGCTATGTCATCTCCAGTCCCCGTTCAGAAGGACCGCATGGCTCCAGCTCCATGTGACTGATCATAGTGGACAGTGGTATGTGACACACCATTTCCTGATGGCCTGATTGCATTGGCTGGCCAGTCCAGCAGAGCTGCTATTCACTGCAAGAAAGCTCTCCATATGAGCTATATATCTGCCTATTGCATTTTCCTCTGGAGCCACCAGCAGCTGCTATAGGTGTGACCTGGCCAGCACTGACAATGCAGGTGGTTTACCTGCCACTGAGGACCCAGAACCCAGCCCCATCACCCGCATGAGTCTAAGCAGAAGCAGAACATGTTGAGGTGCCTGCAGAGCAAATCTAGACCTGCACTGAAGACACAAAAATGGAAAGGCTATCATACGTGACTCTATCCTGACACTGGACTGAACAGTTTAACAGCCATATCAGCCCTTGTGAGGAGAGAAACAACTATGGCTGACTGTAAGACTCTCCTGCCTCATGTGGAAGGTGACAAAGTTTGCATTATGTTCTGCTTGTGCTGAAAGAGACAAAGAAATTGTAACTGTAAGGTGAGATGCAGAGATGTAGATACAATCCCTAATGTATCTCCCATGAGCTGCATGACAGGCAGAAGGCAAGCATGTATCCACTGCACATGCTAAGATACATAAACTGAAACTGGCACAGATATACATGGGAACACACTAGGCAGTGTGCAGTCACTGTAAAGTGGTACAGCAAAACTCCACCTCAGAAGAGGGTTCTGCAGAAACCCACGCAGAAAGTAGCAGGTATATCATATGCATTGCCACCACCACTTCCTTCTGATGTAAATGATCCACACAATAGCAGACCTAATTTCCTAGAATGAGTTTGACAATTACTAGCCAGTAGCAACAGCAGTCCTAAGTCAATAACAGGATAAAAAGAGAAAACCTAGAAATATCAAAATAGGGAAAAGTACTGACTATACCAATCTGGATATTCCTCCCTAATCTTTGCTTCCTATGCATAAAGTTCATCAGGGTTGATGTGCTTAAGGTCATCAAAATGATGACTACGTTGTTCTTCAGTTTTGGTGATACCCATGGCTGAGGACAGCTCCTTATCCAGGTAATACTAAAAATCCACTTTCTCTTAAATGCACCATATTAGGATCCCAGTAGGCTTTCCCTGAAATGACCACAAAGAAGATAAAGCATTACCTTGCTGTTTTTTAAGCTTTACTGAAGTAATTATTAGAAGCTGCAATACTCCCATTTTTTTCTGAAAATGCCGTTTCTTCTGCAAACAATACGATGGTGATCAATGAATCATGCATACAATGTGATTTTTGCAGCACAACTACTCATAAAATAATGTGATGTGCATAACTGTGCAGTTTTTCAGCATACATTCATGGTCATAAACTGTTAGAAGGTGAACACAAACAGTACACTGCATCTTAAGTCTCTGATAAGCTGCAGCAAAATATTATCCACAAACTTATTTGTCTTATGACCAGTCTTCCATGAAACAGGTAAACTTGCACAGGTTTGTTGGCACTTCAATTTGTTTATGGTAAATTGTGCAAATTTGAGAAAATAGACTGCTTATTTGGGCAGCATTATTAGGAAAAATATCAGCATTATTTGGACCTAAAGGCAGTCTGAAGAGGCACACAGTACTCTGAAAGCATGTGGTAACCTGTGTTTCTAAGGATGTGTACCTTTCCATTGGAATTCACATTACAAATTGCTGTCAGAAGGAATATGTGTGCTTGTGTGTATTTCCTGTTTGCAGAAGATATTGGTACCACTGTAACCCAAACTATTAGGACAACCTATCCCTGTACATGACTATCAGTGTTACATTGCTGTTATGGTCTAATTTATGTGTTGACCTATTGTGGTGAGTACCACTGTTATATGCCTCCACACTTCCCCTCCTCCCGTATACTACAATAGCGCTATATCACTGGTGGTCCCAGAGACTTCCCATACTCTGGAACAAACTACCCATTCATGTCAAGCAAAGCTCCTCATTGGCCCTCTTTAAGAAAAGTCTTGACGACTGGATGGGAAATAGAAAATTCACCCCGGGGATCACTTCTGTGGCACTGCTTGACAGGGGCACAGGAAAATAATTTTTTTGGGTGGCGAACGCCAGGGAACCTTTTTGGCTAGGCTTATGTAGGCCCCAGGGCTGATAGCCTAGTACCTACCTATGAACCTATGGACTCTTCACATCAGGGATGTCTGCCTTGCCTTGCGCATACCTCATGCATGTACACCTGCTGTACTTACTCCCATATTTGTCTCTGAAGCTGTCATCTGGTATACTCCTACAGCTGTACATTTTTTTAAACACCTTTATTAAATTATCACTTGAGACACTGGCAAACTTACATTTACTTACAAGCAATCAAACCATATGAACAAGTTCACATTTACAAACATTATACATCACATAAATTGTTATATATCCTATAATCTACACAAAAGCTTATTGTCTTGCTATTAAAAATGAACAAATCTGTGGTTCAAAGTTCACTTTTTTGATGAGTCTACTTGTTCTCCACGTCTCAGTGTGGATTTTTATCTAGGTGCTCCTGTCTCTTCCAACACAAAGGTAAGCCAAAGGTGAATAGGCATTTCCCCAATTTTGTCTGTAGGTAAGCGTGTAGAATGAGAATGACTGCATGTGTGAGTACATTTTAAACACGTTTATTAAATTATTCCTTGTGACATAGGAAAACTTACATTTATATAAAAGTAATCAAACCATATTAACAAACCCACATTTACAAACATTATAAATCACATGTAGCATTATATATCATATAATGAAAACATTACATAAATTATTCAATTCCTGCCTTCTATTAAGCCTCATTCCTCCTCCAAAACATTTTTCTGCATGTATTGTTTCCACAATTTCCATTTTTTGTTTGTAATTTACTCCTACTCTTTTTAAATATCCTACAACTTATTCTTTTATGTCTGCTACAATATTCACTACTTCAAGTGTAGTTGGTTTAGATTTTGATTTCAAGTCTTTCAGTAATTGCTTTTGACAGCCACCAGAATTAAACTTAATGAGGCCATACTATGCCTAGGTAATTCAGATCCTTTATTCCCACTCAAAAAAATAATTTCCTTAATTACACTCATTTGCTTGTGCAGTATTCCTGACAGAGTACTCTGTAGGGAATTTTTAAAGTCTTCCAACTCATTATACTCCCAAAACATATCTTTCCAGTTATCTCTTTCTTCCCCATCACACCTCCAACATTTGCCATCTACCCGAGGAAAAATTCTTTGGAGTCTGATTAGGATAGAAAAGTATCTATGCCAACACTTCCAAGAAAAAATCCTGAATCTTCTAGAAATTGTATATTTGGGAGCCATACATACGTTTCTTTGTGAATTGCATATCTGATTTCTCATCCCAGTATTCTCTGACCTCCTCTGATTGATTCCCATAGTTATCATGCAATATTTTATATGCCCTACTAATTATCCTTTTTAACAGCAGCTTCTGTTCTAGATTCAATTAAAAACTCAACCAGTGCTGGCCTTTCATTTAGGATTCCCCTATCTCTTTTTCTTTGTACATATTCTGATATCGATCCCTAATAAGGAAGCTAGTCACTAGCCTGAAATCGAAATGTCTTCTTGGCCTCTTCCCATTCTGTTACCCTTCCCTCTCTGATTACTTGTTTAAAATACCTTGGTTCATTTGCCAGCATCCTCCAGTAGATTTCATCCCCTCTTGTCTATTCTCTGTATCTAATTGCAGTTATACCTATAAGCAGAATTACCTTTCTCCATTCCCATGTTGGCTTAGTTCTTAGTATACTTTGTGCTACTTTATGAATATAATCCTGTTTCTCTGTTTTACTTTCTCCATGTCTTTTGGGTTTCTGATATCATGACAGGAATGAACCGCATTCTTAAGTCAAAGTACGATTAAAGTTCATGAAATTAGTATTGTTTAAATCTTTGATGTCAGCCAGAAGTGCTCTTCGCAGCACCCACAATGTGCCCAGGAATGTCCTCCACTGGCATCCTTCTGCTCTTTGTATGGGGTTACATGTATTGGTAACATAGCTAAATACAATTGTAGATTCTTTTTTATAAGACCTGTTGCTCCCACTACTATTGGAATTGCCTGGGTATCTTTCTTCCACATTGCCCTCATTTTTGCCTGCAAATCCTGATATTTTATGACTTTGTGTACTCTGTACGCAAGACACTGTAGTCACTGGGTGTGGTGACTCCAGTGATCAATGCTACTTTTGTCTTTTTTTCATGGAACACTACATCTGGTTTTCTAGCATCTATCTTTTGAACTGTTGGTAATAGATGATCCCATGTGATGTAAGCTTCATCATTTTCTATGATGCTTTGTAGCTCATGTTTCCAGTGTTTTTCAGCCACTTCACTACCATAATGCTTGCACAATCCCCAGTGCAACAATCTTGCCACATTATTATGCCTTTCAGTCTACAGTCCTTCTGCCATTAGTATGTCACAACCAGCAACGAGGTGTGCGACTTTTTCCAATTCGGTTTCACAAACCTACATTTGTTTGTTTCTCCCACATGTTCAATGGACTTTGTAAACCAACATATATGCAGCCCACTATCTTGAGCTGCCAATATTAACCTTTCATCTTTTGGTTTGAATTCTCCTCTCCTTAACCATTCCTGTATTCCTTCCTAATCAACACGAGGTTCTTCTAGAAGTTTTCTATACTTGCAACTATATTTATACATTTTCCACATTTCTTGCCTTCTTATCTGGCCCTTCTCCTTATATTCTTTCTTATGTTTTTTGGCACATTCAGTTGCTGCTTGATTTTTATCTACTTCTGGTTTGATTTCCATTTCTGCTTGACGCCAATATGCTTCTGCTAGATTAAGCAGAGAAGTCATGTTAGATTTATTCTCCTCATGTTTCAAAACTTTCACTACATTTGGGTCTTGTCAAGTCAACAGATACATGTGGAGTCCCACGATTGCATATCTATACATGTAATCAATTTCAAGGAGGCCCATCCCTCCTTCAGAACAGGGAATATATAATCTTGGTATGCGCTGATACTAATACTCTGTATGACTGTTGTTATTTTCCTTAACGATCTGCGTTCAAAATCCCATTATTTCCTTATTTTTTGAATTACCTCCCCTTCATCATCACCCCTTTCCACTTTGAATTTGAGCTTTCAGATTGTGTTGTATACAAGAGCCTTAACTGTGTAGCTCTAAAATATCCTTTCAAATCAGGTAATCCTAAACCTCCTTGTTCTGTTAGGAGGATCGCCTTATCCCATTTGACTCTTGTCCTCTTCCCCTACCAAATAAAATCCTTTAGCTCTTTAATAATTACTGTCCACAACTTCTACTCTGTCCCACAGCTGCACATTGAGTACTTTATGGTTTTAATAGGTTACACCATTGTCTGAAGCTGTCATTTTACCAGTCTTAATAATTTACAGTCTGTGTAGCTGTGTGTAATGGGATCCCAGATGTCTGCACATCTGGTGAGATGAGGTGGACAGTAGAGTTAGAAAATGTCAGCCCTGCTGTAAATAATGTCCTAATACAAGCATAAAAGATACACGGATAGCACCTGATGGGCAGAGGGGGTGCTAACCAGTTTTAATGTAACCAAGTGTGGCAGATAGTGGTCCATGATACAAATGCCATGGAGGGACACAGTCACTCAGTCACACATTGCAGCAGTGCCATAAGCATGTTATCAACATGCTATGCTATGCTAAGGCAAAGGCACTTTCCATAACTGCAAAAGAGAAGGTCATTGGGTAGGAGCAGCTGGAAGCAACTACCTAACAGAACAAGAACAATTTTTAATATCTTAGCAGTGGGACATTAGTTCTGGGATTATCCCTGTAGTAGTGGACACTGACATCAGGAATGACCAATCCCCATGTGTCTCTCTGGATGACGCACTAGGTAGATACCTCTTGCATAAAATGTTAGTTGCACTGCACAAAGCCAATGTAGGCTGATCTCAGCAACTTTTGGCTTGTATTATTTTATATGCATCAAGTATCCACCCATTTCAGAATGGTGACAGAGGTAAGTTGGGTTTTTAAGGTATGTCTTACACGGGCACCCTTAATATGCATACAGGACAAGAATGGTTGTGGGGCATGTACCTATGCTCACTCTGATATGTCTTTTGTTGTGTATTCTTAGGGCAGAGCATTGCTTTGGTGACACCTACAGAGGATGGAGCAAACATCAAGCTGATATCGGCACTTATGTTGAGGATGATGATAGTGACAAAATACAAATACCTGAGTTACAGCCTGATGGCACACAGTGGTACTGTCTGTCCATACTGGCTGTGGATGTACTCTCAATGCAGGCTGAATGTGTAGCCTCACACACACACACACACACACACACACACACACACACACACACACACACAAGAAAATGAAGCTGTACAGCAAGAGTACTCCCTATCTCCAGTGGGAGAGAAATACTCTATAGTTCCTGCCACCAGTGATGCTCCCTCTGCAGCTGCTGCAGCAGAAGTAGACATACATACTACATCTGGTGTGGGTTTTCCAAATACTTTGCAATTTCACAGGGGTTCCCAATGCTATCACATGTCACAGGTTGACTGAGATACAGGTAGCACTCATGATCAAACATCAGATGTGCTGTAGTATCATCCAGGTATAATGGCCTGCAACCCAGTCCAGGATGGGTCTCTCTGCTATATTAAATGGCATCCTTGAGAACATGGAGGCCAGAGACACCATTGTGATTGATCTGCTGTGGTTCTATCACAAGGTTCTTCCATATTAACCTATGCTGGGGCTGAAGATCATGATGATAAGACACAGATACCAGAATCAGTCTGATGGTACAGTGACACTGTCTGTCTTAATCCTGGGTATGGATACAGAGGATTGCCAGTGCCACCATCATTGTACTCAAGGGCTGTGTGTGTGTTGTACAAGATCAGGGTACTGGGAGCCACATGGGGACCTTTACATACTGCAGTTTCCTTACCTGTATCTGGACCTGTACCATAAGTCTCCCCTTGCAAAGAGTGGCTATGATTCTTGCTCACAAGTAGAAGAACAGGACATCTGATGTGCACACCACCTCGTGGTCACAGTCTGGCAGTTGCACACTGTCCCTATCAGAGAAGAACTACAAGTCCTAGTACAGCACGCCAGCACAGTGGCCACAGGTCACATTAGGGCATACCAAACACACTGCAGAAAAAAATTATGTATGACATAGAACAGCCTTAAGCAGTGGATGCTGACCTCTGCATCAGGTTGTGGCCACACCCGTATACCCATCACACAAACAAGTAATATATCATCTGATATTGTTAATCCTCATTCATTCCTTACGCATGGGTATCGGTTCCGACCTCATAACCGAGCCGGCCATTTTCCAAGCTCGCGTCAGCTTCAAACTCTTGAGCTAAACTCTTACCCACAATCCCCCTCTCCCTATTACCTCAGATTTCGTTTGCCGCATTGCCATTTGGATATGTCAAGCTGCTTCTCTTGAACTGAGTACAGTTATTTGTTGTTTATTAGTCATTTATATTATCTTTCTGTCAGAAAAGTTTCTATTTCATTGTCTCTTACCCTATTGCATGTAGCAACCATATTTTCTTCAGGTTTTTCTTCTCTTTTCTCTACCTTTTTACCACGAGGTATTCTCCCCTTACCATCGTTGGTAATCTTTCCCTTTTTCTCATACCTCGGGTATTCTTTTGTACCATTGCTGGTACCCTTTTCTGCTATCTAATTTGCTATCATGGCAGATAAGAAAGGTAGTCCGAGGTTTAAATGGTGTTCTGATTGTGGACACATACTACCTACTTCTGATGCACACTCTTTGTGTGTTTATTGTTTGGGGGCGTCCCACTTATCTGTTGACCCGCCCTGTACTATCTGCGAAAATTTTTCAAATAGGACTTTGTTGGAAAGGAAAAACAAGCTGTTGCTGAAGGGACTTCTTAATTCTCCCTTTTCAGAGGCTATTTCTGGGTCGGAGGTCTCAACCCCTCCTAGAGCCCATAAGAAAATCTTGGATGTTCCTACCAAGGCTAAATCTTTGCCTTCATCCCTGGCTGGGGACTCCCGCCAACCAAAACCTAAAAAGGCTAAAGTTTCGGCTCCGGAGCTCACTCAATCAGCCCTAGTGCTTTCGGTACCTAGTGATCTTGGCTACGTCTTCTCCTGCAGCCTTCTCTATATCGGCACCGAGGGGCTCCTTGGTTCAGACTATTACCACTGTATCGGCACTGACCGTTCAGTCGGTACAGACCTTGACCACATCGACTCCGACAACTTACTCGGAACCGACACCTTTATTGTTGACTCCAGTTTTGTCAGTTCCAGCTTCGGTACCGACAACCACTTCGGCACCAATCCCTGTGTAGGTGCAGACCATGACCTCGGCACCGATGACTTCTTTGGTGCAGACACCCATAGTCCAGTCTCTCTTAGCACTGTTGTTCTCGTTGCAGACTGGTGAGATGGGCACCGAACTTGCCTCTTCTGTGGACAGGCCTGTTTCTCCTTCAGTCTCCGTGAGGTCCACTAGAAGCCTTTCTGAACATGGTGTGTTGCGTCTTGTGGATCAGTTGCTCTTGGCCAGAGGTATCCTTCCCCCCAGGAACTATCCTTCCTTGGGAGGTGATCACCCATCTCCAAAGACCTCTTCTTATTCTCCTCCTTCATTGCCTTTGAAGTCCATGGATATAGCACAGTTTTCCCCTTCTGCGGTTCCCTTTATGGATCTCACTAAGGAACTGCAGTTGTCTTCATGGCAGGAAAGTTTTGCTACAACCCAGGATGTCAGTTGTGACATGCATAGTTTGCTGCTCCATAGCCATCCAGGGACTCCGGGTCAGCAGGCTGAGTCACTTAGGGGAGGGGTGACCCCTGTCCTAGACATTCACTCCTCTTCAGGTGGACCAGCCTTCCAACTGATGGAGAAGGCTTTCGCTGCTGCTGGCAATACTGGACTGTCTATCCCTCTGCCCTTCTCTTGGTACACTGGTTTCACAAGTCGCACTGAGTGGACATCAGGTGCAAGGGCCTCAGGACATATTCCCACAGGAAACCCCTTTTCCACTGTCTTCCCCAGCTTCTCCCACTGAGGAAGTCCACCAGAAAAGTTTGTGTAAGAGGAAGCACATGGACAATACAGAGGAGTCTCACACTGAAGACACAGATTTTGATGAGGGGGAAGGATCCCCTCAGTCACCCTCTCAGGTATCCTTTGGTGATATCCTCGAAATCTTGAAACAGAGATGTGACTGGCAGTCCTCTAATCCGACCTCTGAGGAATCTATGTTCCTGCAGGCCTTTCGCGCCCGGCCCCCTACCTCCTGGGTTACTCCACCTGCCGATGAACTCATCCAGCTTATCGTGCAGCATGCTTGGAAGGCTCCTGACACCGTCAAAGCTATTCCCCGGAGGCCAGATAAAATTTTGTCCCCTCCTGCTACAGATCCCCATTGGTCAAAAGGTCTTCCTGTGGATGCTTTAGTGGTGGTGGCCGCAACAAAAAAGGATCTGGCAGAAGACGAAAGCCAGACTGTCCATTCACCTAACAAAGAGTCCCGGGACTTGGACAGGATAGGGAAGCGCACCTTTGCATCAGTGACCTATACTATCAGGTCCCTGAATTATATGGCACACTTTACCAGGCTTCAATGGGATCTGATTCCTGAGCTCTCTGAAACCTTGGCTGGTGCCATATCTGATGAGGTCCATGACAAAGTGGCCTCTCAGCTGGCCACCATTGAGTCAATATCTAACTCCTCTATGTGACTGATATCTCACGCATCAGAAGGAGCAGCTAGAGCAGTGGGTTCAGCTGCGGTCTTGAGACGACACGCTTGGATGCGCTTGTGCAATTTTGCGGAACCCTTTAAGGCTTCCTTTCTTTTTTAAATCTCCCATTGAGGCCTCCTTGTTGTTTGGACCCAAAGTTAAAAGCACACTGGCCAGATGTGAGCAGGATGGTAAGACCCTTTCTGCCACAGGTGTCCGTTATTCTTCCCCTCAATGTGCTTTCTTCCGAAACCAAAAGAGTGGAAAGATATGGTTCAAGAAATCTCAGGGTCCTTTCCATGACACACAGGCCGAGTTTTCCTCTAGAGGCAGAGGGGGAAACTCACAGGGAAGATGCTCCTTTCGGGGCAGAGGGGGTCCTGGTAACCAGGGTTCCAGGGATTCTTTTCCTGGTCAATCCTACCAGGGCTCCTGAAGAGTGGCCCAACTCCTTTCCTCTGGAGGTAGTTGGGGGATGTTTCTCCTTGTACCCTTCTGCCTAGCTAACCATCACCACCGATTCTTGGGTACAAAGGATTATAACCAGAGGTTATCATATCCCAATTTGATCTTTTTCCTGTCCCTTCAAAAAACCTTCCTGATGTTCCACCCAGTCAAAGGGAAGAAGGAGCACTAGAGATAGAAAAGCTACTAAGAAAGAGAGTAATCTAAATAGTCCCTACAGACCAGCTAGGATCCGGATTCTACTCGAGACTATTTTTGGTGCCAAAGAAAAACGTAGACTGACCAATTTTGGATCTCAGTATATTGAACAAGTTTGTGAGAGTACAAAAATTCCGGATGGTCACAATACAGTCTGTCCTCCCTCTTTTGGAAAAAGATGATTGGATGTGCTCAATAGATCTTCAAGATGCGTACCACCACATAAAAGTGGACAGGCCATCAAGAAGATTTCTGTGCTTCCATGCAGGAGTCAGTCACTACCAGTTCAGAGTACTGTCCTTTGGACTCTCTGCAGCCCCCAGAGTGTTCACAAAGTGCATGGCAATTGTCACAGCTCACTTGCCACTTCAAGGATTCCAGGTGTTTCCATACCTAGATGACTGGCTCATTTCCACCCCCACCAGACATCTACTGGAAGAAGCCTTGGCATACTCTCACCTTGCTGCACAAGGGCTAGGCATAACCATAAACTGGTAAAAATCCAGTCTCACCCCATTTCAGTTGACAGAATTCATAGAGGTTATCTTGAACACAAAGAACTGCAGAGCTGCTATTCCAGAATTTTAAGAATAAAGCAACAACTGATTCCAATCCTTTCAAGGGAGAAATTCACAGCTCACTTGGTTCTACAGCTGTTGGGTTCCATGGCAACCTGCAAGACCATCTACCTGGCCAGGTTTCACATGAGGCTTCTACAATGGCTACTGCTCACCCAATGGTATCCCTTTAAGCATCCTCTTTCAGCCATGATTCGAGTAACCCACAGGTGCAAACAGGATTTAAACTGGTGGATGACACACAATCTGTCACAATGGTCTCACCCCTTCTCCCCCCAGCAACCCAAGGCCACAGTGACCATGGACGCCTCCCTGATGGGGTGGGGGGGCTATGTCAGGGACAGACAGTTCAAGGCACTTTGTCCGAACTGGAGGCCCATCTGCATATACATGTTCTAGAGCTGAGGGTGGTGCTTCTGGCGTTGCAAGCATTCCATCCCCTGCTGCCATCTGGGACAATTATGATTCAATCAGACAACATGGTGGTGGTCTAGTACATCAACAAGCAAGGTGGAACCAAATCTTACCCCCTTTGTCGAGAGGCCATGAGGATATGGCAATGGGTGATGGCTACCAACCATTTTCTTCTAGCAACGCACATTCCCGGGAGTTCCAACGTGATAGCAGACAGACTCAGCAAGTGCATTCTTCAACCTTACGAGTGGTCCCTGAATCCCTTAATAGCGGTGGAGATCTTCCACCGCTGGGACTGTCCTTGTTGCTACCTCTTTGCATCCCCGAACAACTACAAATGCAGCAACTACTTCGCCCTGATTCCCCCTCCAGGACAGTCACCCAGGGATGCTATAGTCCATGATTGGCCCTCGGGGCTTCTTTACACATTCCCACCCTTTCCCCTCATTCCCCAGTTTCTGAAGAAATCCCATCAGTTGAAGAGCAAGGTGATCCTCATAGCACCATATTGACCTAGACAGATTTGGTTCCCCTTTCTTTGGCCTCACCTACTAGATCGACCATGGATTCTCCATCCAACCCCGGTGTTG
This sequence comes from Protopterus annectens, assembly GCF_019279795.1. Lineage (NCBI taxonomy): Eukaryota > Metazoa > Chordata > Ceratodontiformes > Protopteridae > Protopterus > Protopterus annectens. The sequence goes on along the minus strand of NC_056733.1, from coordinate 1,991,576,497 downwards.
ATCTCACATCCACAGAACCTGATTCATCCCAGCTTGAACAGCCTGAAGCTCACGGCTTGGCTACTCCAATTCCCTTGATTGCCTGGCAGAATGACCTTTCTTTACCAGTACATGACATTCTCATTGCATTTCATAAGTCTTCCACTAGAATTACTTATCTGAGCAAGTGGAAAATATTTACCTGTTGGCTGAAAGATAAACAAGTAGATCTCTTCTCAGCACCAGTGTCGATAATACTAGACTATCTGGCCGACCTTTTCCAATCGGGTCTATCGGCCTCTACCATTAGAGTTCATTTGGCTGCAATTTCTAATTTTCACGAGGGTGTCCAAGATTCCTCTTATGTCCCACAAATTATGCAAGACCTTCATAAAAGGTGTGAATCATATGAAGCCACCTTTTAGAGAACCCATTCAACCATGGGATTTATCATTAGTTCTACAAGCTCTGACAATGCCACCTTTCGAACCCGCCTCCTCTTGCGACCTCAAGCATTTGTCATGGAAAACCTTATATTTGGTCACCATTACTTCTGCCAGACGTATTTCTGAGCTTCAAGCTTTATGTATCAAGAGTCCATACTTGATTTTTCATAGAGATAGAGTGTCTCTGAGAACTAATCCATCATTTCTGCCAAAAGTGATCTCTGAAATGTCCATTAATCAAACCACTGAATTGCCAGTTTTCTTTCCCAATCATTCAAACAGAGGAGAGTATTGCCTACATACCCAAGATATCCACAGGCAAATCCATTTTTACTTAAACAGGACTACGTCCTTTTGTAAAATCTGACCAGTTATTTTTGGCTTTTTCTGGACCTAGATTAGGATCTGCTGTTGCTAAGGTCACATTAGCTAGATGGTGGAAGGACTGTATGACCTTCATCTATACACAACTCAATATCTTGTTGCCTACTACCATGAAAGCTCATTCAACAAGGTCGGTGGCATCTTCTGCTGCCTTCCATGCCAGAGCTTCTTTACATGACATCTGTGCAGCTGCAACTTGGGCTACGCCTCATACCTTCATTAATCATTACAAAATGGATTTGGCCTCCAGGGGAAGGGCATCTTTCGGTTCTATGGTGCTCAGGAATGTCCTTCCATGAGAGCCTCCGAGGAATAGAGGTAGCTGGGGACTCTGTCTCATGTGTAAGGAATGAACAAGGATTAACAATATCAGATAAAGAAGTTATGTCTTACCATAATGTTCCATCTGTATTGTTGATCCTCGTTCAGTCATTATGACCCTCCCTCCTTCCCCCTCCTGTGGTTACTAGTGGCTCTCACCATCCGGCTCTCTTAGGTTATTTGAACAGAGGTAGTCTCTACCTTCTTTGACTTGCAAACTCAATCTGAGGTAACAGGGAGGGGAGGATTGTGGGTAAGAGTTTAGCTCGAGAGTTTGAAGCTGACGTGAGCTTGGAAAATGGCCGGCTCGGTTCCGAGGTCGGAACCGATACCCATGCGTAATGACAGAACGAGGATCACCAATACAGATGGAATGTTATGTTAAGACATAACTTCGTTATATAGAAATCTACCACTTTTGGACCCTATCTCAGATTCCTGAGATATGCCCCCTAGACCACTATATGTAGCCAGGTGGGTTCCCGTGTAGCTCGCAAGACATTTCCCTGCGAGCTACATCGCCAAAACCAAATGGCTGCAGCAACACTTTGCCGTAGTGCAATATGGCTGAAAAGCATAGCCGCTATGGCTGAAAAGCATAGCCGTTGTGGCTGTAAACCATGAACGGAAATATTATACCTGGTGGCGATTCTTACAGACAGCTGTCCGGCTGTATTCAAGCAGATACAGCCGTACTGGATGTGTAACACATTCCCTATTCTCATTCAAGGAATGCATTTATTTCATTATTTATTTATTTTGTTGTCAGATGTCTGACAACAAAATAAATAAATAATTAAATACATGCATTCCTTGAATGAGAATAAGGAATGTCATCCAGTACGGCTGTCTCTGCTTGAATACAGCCGGACAGCTGTCTGTAAGGATCACCACCAGGTATAATATTTCCGTTCATAGTTTACAGCTGCAGCGGCTATGCTTTTCAGCCATATTGCACTACGGCAATGTGCTGCTGCAGCTATTTGGTTTTGGCAATGTAGCTCGCAGGGAAATGTCTTGCGAGCTACACACCGGAACCCATAGCCAAATGTGTCATTGTGCCTCCAGCTTCCCATGCATGTGGTGGTGACTTCAACCCACCCACCCTCCCTCTTGTGTTGTAAATGTTGGAATACCTGATGCACAATATGGTTTGACCATGCACTAACAAGTATACCCCGATATTTACACTGCATGCATCATATTTGATCTCAGTAGCAATGCAATGTAACTGTGTAGTTGTTAGAGTACATACTTCTGGAGTACATATTTTTACATTTTGGCTCCAGAATGTACTATGCCTGTTATTTTCTTGGGGGCAGTTCTGAAGGTGATGGCTGTTGCTGTTCCAGCAGACTCTTGTTGGATGATGATGGTTATGTATATTCTCTGCTGGTACAGACTGTGTGTGTGTTTGTGTGTGTGTGTGTGTGTGTGTGTGTGTGTGTGTGTGTGTGTGTGTGTGTGTGTGTGTGTGTGTGTGTGTGTGTGTGTGTACATGCATACACACATGCATGTGCTTGATCTGATCATGCCAATATCCAGGGTCTGCCTTGCCTGAATCCTCAGCGTATTATGCAGCATGCTAAATTCTAGGAATATCCTGCATGTTGTGGCTGGATTCTTCTGAAGTGCCCCAGCATATGATGAGGCAGCCATTGCTGGCTTTCAGCATAGGTGCACAAGAAGGCCAGTTACAGCACCATTCAGCCAGCAGGATTTTTCTCAATTTTATTTATTTTGTCATATTTAATTTCACTAATAGTCACAGAAATGCTGTTAATATCTTTCCAGATGCAACATGGGTGTATTTAGAAAGGAAATGATCAGAATCATGATCTTCTTGGCAAAACAGGTAGAAACAGAAAACTTAAATGAATGCAGTCTTTAAAACAGTACTTACAGCTTTGCGGAAAATAACAGTTTAGAAATGTAATTCCCATGCAACACATACCATACAAAGAGTCTGTCAAAGCCAGCCATGAAATATCCAAGACTTACATAACTTTTCCTTTAGAATCTTCAAAGCAGGTATAGTAACAATTCCATGAGTAGGCAAGACTCCCATCACATTTCGCACAAGCAAGATAAATTCCAGAGAGGTACAACAGTTGTCCTCTACTTTCCTTTACTGGATAGCATCCATGGACTACTAACTCTATTCTTCCACTCAAAGATGCTAGAGACTCCTCTCCAGAAATTTCTCTATGGTTAGAGATAAGCACACATGTGCATGCATGCATGCATGCGTGCATGCACACACGCGCACACACACACACACACACACACACACACACACACACACACACACACACACACACACACACACACACACACACACACTAAGCCTTCTGAGTTCAGGCCTGAACTACAACTAATTGCACCCCATGTGACTTCCTGTTTCATGCCTGTAAAGCTTGGATCTATATTCAGTTCACCCTCTAATATGCAAAATGAGTGCAATCAAGACTTTCCTACCTTTCACACTACTACAGTTAATGCTTGGTGTTGGTAAAATAGCCATTATACTGCATGTTATTTATTTTAAATAAAAAAAAAAGAAACACTGTTGCAGTGGTATTCCTGTAAAATGCAGCCATTACAGTGGTGCACTGGGGGAGGGGCTGCACATCTTATTTTGGAGTTTTTGAACTTTCTGCCCCTTCCCACTCATGATCTGAATCAGAGATGCAGTTTGGTCGAGGGTATAGGAGGGATTAAAAGGATCTGAATGCCCACAAATTTTGATCAGTGGAGTGAATATGATTGCTGTAGTGGAGACTGCAGAGGGAGTCCATAGCTGGTAGCAAAGTGAAAATCTGCAGGGGCACACTTGCTCATAGATTCATAGATTAGTACTAGGCTAACTGTCCTTGTGGGCCATTTTAAGCCTAGCCAATTACCACATGTGAGAATCAAGCCCTGCACCTTGTGTTTCTAAGGTAAATACCTTAACCATTATGCCAACCTCCCACCCTCTGAGACAGCATGGATTGTAGCAAGTATTTTTCTTATCCTGATGGGCAACAGGTTATTAAGGCTTTGAATCACTACTGTGTATTTGTGTGAAACAAATTAGATTACTTTACTGTGGCTGGTTACTGGAAATTTATGAAAACCAAAGTTGGAATAAATTACTGTGGCTGTTATTATTATCAATATTATTACAATCAGGCACAAGATGTGCACACAGTCGACAAAGTGGCAGTAATTGCTGGGTACAGGAGTTGCCCATAGATGAAAATTACTGCACTACTCTCATTTGCTGAAGTTAAATATTTGTTATTCCACCTTTGCATGACTAATGTATATTTGTATGAAACAAACTGGAATCATTTATTGTGGCTACTGTTTGTATGAGACAAAGATTAATATATTGCTATGGTCATTGTTTTTTTATCACATTCAGAATCTGAGATGTACACAGTCAAAAAAGTGCCTATAACTACTGGCCATTATTTTTCTCACAATCAGATGTGAAGTGTACACAATCAACAAAGTGGCCATAATTTCTGGGTATGTGGGTTATCTGTGGATGCAAATGACTGATCCTGCTGTTGTGATCAAATTAACCAGTCATTAATCTATCTTTTGAGGAGCAGTATGCATTTGTGCAAAGCAAGTTGAAATACTTCACTGTGGTGTTTTTTTTTTTAAATTACAATCAGACATCTGAGGTGTAAACAGTCAATAAAGTGGCTGTAATTGATGGCTATGAAGGCTGTCTGTGGACAAAACTGACTGCTTCACTGTTGTTGATCACAGCTAAACAGTCATTTACCCTGTTTGACAGAAGCAGTGTCATGCAATGGATTGTTTGTGCTAGCATCGTGTAAAATGGTCATTAATATGGCTTATACATGTATGTGTATGTTGGTGTAAATGGGAGTAGCATTGTGTCTAAAAGTAATGTGTTAGCCATAATGTCTTTCATATCTCATCACTGTCGTACATCTGCACAATAAATGGATATTTTGGCAGTTTGGACAGGATGCTTAAAAGTAACTGATCACTGGCATAGTGTTGGAGTGAGTAGCATTGTACAATGTTTGGTTCACTTTTTGTGTCCTTGACCATGGTTTCTTCTGTGTGGAATCTGCATATCCTATAAAACACAAATAAGGTTACTCAAGCAGCCAGGTCAAAAACTTAACTACAAAAGTATGTATCATCAAACAAAATAAGTTTGAGTCACAGAGAAAGAATTATTGTAAACTTTGATATCTTAATGTATGTCTTATTACATCTGATGAAGCATTCTACATGAAAGCTTATGATCTTGGTGAGTGCTATTAAATATGAACAAATTTGTGGTTTAAAGCTCACTTCTTTGATGCATCTGCTTGTTCTCCTTGTCTCAGTGTGGATTTTGTCTAGGTGCTCCTGTTTCTTCTAACATACAAAAGGTATGCCACAGGTGAATTGGTATTCCTCCAATTTTATCTGTATGTTAGTATGTAGAATGAGAGACTACGTGTGTGTGCACATTTTTAAAACACCTTTATTAAATTATTAGTTGTGACATAGGCAAACTTACATTTATATAAATGTAATCAAACCATGTTAAGCTCACATTTATAAATGTTATAAAAACATATATCATTATACAACATATAATCAAAACATTGCATAAATTCTTCAATTCCTGCTTCTGTTAAACCTCATTCCTTCTCCAAAACATTTTTCTGCATGTATTGTTTCCACAATTTCCATTTTTTTTCTATGTAATTTACTTCTACCCTTTTCTAAAGATCCTACTTCTTGTTCTTTTATCTCTGTTACAATACTCACTGCTTTAAGTATAGTTGGTTTAGATTTTGATTTCAGTTTTCCGGGAATTGGTTTTCTGGCAGCCACCAGAATTAAACTTAATAAGGCATTACTATGTCTAAAAAATTCAGATTTTGTATCCCAGCGTACAGACACACAAGTATATGTGTATGTGTGTGTGTGTGTGTGTGTGTGTGTGTGTGTGTGTGTGTGTGTGTGTGTGTGTATGTATATATATATATATATATATATATATATATATATATATATATATATATATATATTTATATATATATATATATATATATATATATATATATATATATATATATATACACACACACACACACACACACACACACACACACACACACACACACACATACATACATATATATATATATATATATATATATATATATATACACACACACACACACACACACACACACACACACACACATATATGTTCTTAGTTACACTCATTTGCTTGCCCAGTATTCCTGACATAGTACACTACAGGGAAATTTTAAAGTCTACCAGCTCATTATATTCCATGAACATATGTTACCAGGTAACTCTTTCTTCCCCATTACACTTCCAACATTTCCCATCTACCTGAGTAAAAATTCTCTGGAGTTTGCTTGAGATCCTACTATCACTAGGGAACAGGTCCTTAATGCTCTCTTTAAGACCAAGAACACTGCATCAGTAGACCCAGATGATATCCCAGGATGTCTTCTAAATAGCATGTAACATGACCTATCAGGGCCTCTGGAATTACTGTTTAACTGTAACCTCCAAACAGGATTCATGCCTCTTGAATGGAGAAAAGCAACAGTCATCCCTCTGCACAAATGTGGGCCATCTACTAGACCCTGGAAACTACAAACCCATAAGTCTCACTAGTCTTATATGTAAAGACATGGAAAGAATTATCATGGAGATGATCAATAGAGATATAGTAAATCTCCAGACAGTGGACACAACCCAGCCTGGTTTCATCAAGAGTAGATTATGCCTACTCAACCTGGTGGACTTCTTTGAGAAGGTCACCAAAGCAATGGATGAGGGCAAAATCATTCACACTATCTACCTTGACCTAGCCAAGGTGTTTGACACAATGGTCCACTCAGGCATTGTTGACAAACTCAAGAGGTTAGGTACAAACCAGCATGTTACCCAGTGGATAGCCAACTGGCTCACAGACAAGACCCAGGAAGTTAGAACTGGGGAGTCCACCTCTACAAAGAGGCCAGTCATAAGTGGAGTCCCTCAGGGATCAGTCCTTGGACTGCTCCTTTTTGGCATTTACGTCTCAGTAGTCAATGCCAATGTCAGTAATCTCTGGCTGACTAAATTTGCAGACAATTACAAATTAGGAGCTGTCATTGAATCTCACACTGACACAAATATTCTCCAGGAAGGGCTGACACAGACAAACAACTGGTGTCAGAGCCATGGACTAAAACTAAATGCCAAGAAATGCATAATAGTATCTTTTGGGAATTCATCCATCCCTGGTAACAATCATATTGAGAACACACCCCTTAGAGATGACCCAGTAGTTAGGGACTTATTGACACACGCAGTTAGTAATCTAGCCTTTGAACATCATGTGTCTACAGTGATTAGGAAATCATTCTATGTTGCACAACTTATAAATAAAAGGTATGGCATCCAAGAACAAGGAAGTCATTGTTCCACTGTATTCGGCATTGATCAGACATGTAGTTGAGTACAGTGTCCCCTTTGGTATGTACCTAACCAGGCATATGCAACAACTGGAATGTCCACAGAGGTTCCTCACAAAAGAATAAAGGCCATAAGTAAAATATCCTATGCAGACCACCTCAAGGCCCTATCCTTGTATTCTGTCTCCTACAGGCTTTTGAGGGGAGATCTATGCTTGGCATACAGGGCATTGTCAGACCACACTCTGATGGACCTTCTGCATATCCAGAAAACAAACAGCATCAGGATTACCCATTTTAAAGAAATCCAGAAAACAAACAGCATCAGGATTACCCATTCTAAAGACTTAAACCTTGCCTGTGATATAAATAGGATGTGCTGGAGAGATAGATATGTATCCCAGAGACTACCACATCTATGGAACAGGCTCCCAATCTATGTGAAGCAGAGTTCCTCCCTAACCCAATTCAAGTGCAACTTGGGCAATTAGATGGGAAACCAGAAATTCATCCCTGGTTTGGCACTTATGTCTCTAATGGGCACAGGTAACCTGAAAATGGTTCATCTCCAGGCCCATGCTTACACTTATCAAGGGTATCAGAACTTGTCAGAGATTTGGAATACATGGCTAGGCTTAAAAAGGCCCTTGTGGTCATTAGCCTAGTAAATGCCCGTGAACCTTTGAAGATATAAAAGTATCTATGCAAACTCTTCCAGTCAAAAATCCTAAATCTTTTAGACTTTGTTGCACAGTTGAGAGCCATAAATGTGTTCTCCCATTGTTTCTTTGTGAATTGCATATCTAATCTCACTTCCCAATCTTTTATGACATCTTCTGATTGATTCCTTTAGTTATCATGCAGTATTTTATCTGCCCTACTAATTATCCTTTTTTTAAGAGCTTCTTTTCTAGATTCAGTTAAAATCTCAACCGGTGCAGATCTTTCATTAGGATCCCCCTATCCCTTTCTCTTTGTCTATACTCTGATATCAATCTCTGATCTTTCATTAGGATCCCCCTATCCCTTTCTCTTTGTCTATACTCTGATATCAATCTCTGACAAGGAAGGTAATCACTAGCCTGGAATCTAAATGTCTTCTTGGCCTCTTCCCCATTCTATTAACTTTCCCTTTCTAATTATTTGTTCCCAATACCTTAGTTCCTTTACCAGTTTGCTCCAGGAAATTTCCATCCCCTCTTATCTATTCTTTGTACTTGTGAAAGTTTGTTTAATAGTATTTTACATAAGAGGGTAAAAGATATAATAATAATAACGATAATTCTTATCTTATTCCTGTTTTTAAAATGTTTACAATATTTCTATGGATCATATTTATATATCTTCATTCATGTACTCAGTTACAGTACCTAAATCTTTTAATTATAGTAAGTTGGAATACTAGAGTTTCAAGTTTTTTCACATTTTTGTAAGTATTCATTACATGTTTTTTGGTCTTTTAAAGTCAACTGATTTGTTTCATCTCATGGTTCTGATGAAATCCTAACATTTTGACAAGGATGAAAGCAACTGACCATTTGTTATTTTGAATAAATTAGATTACTTATTTATTCATTTATTATTTATTTATTGGCATGTGTTTACTGTGAAAGACCACTGGCCCAAAAACAGCCCATTTTCAGTGGAGGCCCAGGGAGAAAGGCTCCACAAAGGTATTTAGTATGAATGTGCATAATATTCCGAACAGTTAGTAAAACAAAATGCATTGTGTAAAAACACAACAAAATGCATTATGAAGCACAAGTGGACAGATAAATACAATACAAATCAAATACTATACAATTAGAAGTATAAGCTAGTGCATTAACATGACACATGTAGAAAAAATACACGTAGCAAATAGTACTGCAAGGCTCCCAAATTGAGTAAATACATTAGGTGTAGAGAACAGATAAGGTAAATTAGCAGAGGAAGAAAAAGGAATACAAAATGCAGAATATTGGGGAAAAATGGGTTAAAAGATGAGGAGGGTGAAATACTGCTAAAAAATAGCAGTATTGGGGATACAGAATAGGAAGGAACTATAAAAGAGGAGTTGGGATAGAGCTTATTAGTTGAATTAGGTAAGAAGGGAGAGGGGAATTTAGCAATAAATTAGTCTGTTTGAGAAGAAGTATGTACAAGTTTGTAGAGAAGTATATGTGAAGGAGAAAATGAGAGTAGATAGTAAGATTATTGGAATTAGGTAATAGAAGGCGGAATTATTGTACAGTTACATCTCAACATATTGCTCCCCATTTTTCTTCGAGGCTTTTTTTGGTTTTGAGTAATTCTGTTTTTCTAGGCTGCATGGCCACACACTTCTTTTTCTTGATTTCTCCACTTCTCTGCTTTATACAGATTTTCATAAAATTTCTGAAATGTTTCTAGTACCGCTATAGGATCTCTTTATTTTTTCCTTTTAATAGGCTCCCTAAGTTTGGCAAGAACCTTTATATTTTTGGTTGCACAAGTCATTATGCCTAAAGGTTTTGTGTTCTTGAGTTATTATCAAAAAGCTGCTTAACAGCAAGGCTTGTAAACTAATGCATGTTATCCAAGTATTTATTTATTTTCTCTTAGCCCTCTGCAATTGTGCCTTTGCTTGATCTATGACATTCTCTTTATTTTGTAATATTTTAAACTTTGCCAACCCCTTTAAATAATTCTTATATAAAACCAGATCTCTTTTTCTATTATTTCTACCCTATTTTTAAACTTGACTTTCATTTTATCCCACTTACTAGCTATAACTTCTAACTCCCTGATAATTTTCACTACCCATTCTTTAAATTCCCCCTTTTTAACAGGTAGGTGAGCGATTACCATTGTTTGATCTTTACTTAATTACCCTGCATGTTTATCTTAGTAATTAGTGGCACATGATCTGAAATAGTTATTGGATTTGTGTCAAAGTTCTCAGTTAAATGCTCATTCCTGTGAAATATAATTTCTGTCTAGTCTAGACCAGTTATTGTTCCTTGGGAAATACTATGTAAATTCTCTGTGAGGTCCTACTACTGAACTCACATCTTTCATACCAAATACTTTCATAAATTTCTTTAGAAATATATCCTCTTTTGTTATACGTCCCCTTCTAGGATCCCCAGATATATTCTCATTGTTGCAGATCAAATTCAAGTCCCCACCTATAATAATTCCTTGCTGAAAGCTGATTACTTCTCCCCAATTGTTTAAGCTCCATAACAGCAGTTTTAAGTGGAATATAGATACATGCCAGCCTAATCCTCATCCCTTTCCAGTAGCCCCTTACTACCACAAATCTGCCATTATTATCTTTTTTTCTTCCTCTATCACTACTGGAGCTCCTCTAACAATTAATATGAATACTCTTCTTTTCTTTTGTCCCCGATATTCTGCAGAATAATCATCTTGAAATATTTTCTTTGTCAAACTCACATGCTCAGTTCCTTCCAAATGTGTCTTATGTAGCATCATTTGTACTTTGCATTTCATAATATAATTAAGTTTGCTTTCCTTTTTGTCTATACCCATGAGACCACTCATATTCCAAGATATTATTGACAGTATCACCATGATGGTAAGAAGTCTTTATTCCCAACTATTATATATGGCAGCTTTTTAAATTTTCTATTTCCAGTTTTTGTGATACATGCACCAGTTAATGTTTGACAGGTTAATCCTTTCTATAGTTTTTTTCTTATCATCAGCACTGGAACCTGTCATATTTTACAAGACTTTTTGTTTCAATAGAAACCCTCAAAAAAAAAAAAAACAGAACTCCATTAACTTAATACAAACACACACATAACTATGAACATTTTCAAATAATAAAGTTTAAGCTTCTTAATAGGAATATTTGTGCCAAATATGCAGCTGTTAACACAGGCCCTAATTAACCAGAAATTGAGGTTATCCTTGCTAAGATGCATGTTATTGCCTGTGCATCTGCTTACACTAATTAGTGCCTGTTTTTTTTTTTTGTTATCCCCCAGATGTGAAAAGCACTTGCATATTTCAGAATTCATTAACTTTAAGCCTTGACGAAACCAGTTTTCTATCTTTTATTGCTTTATTATCAGCCTGTCTGTATGGAAATGTAAGAGAAGAAAGAAAAATGTAGTCATCTGCTGCAGCCTGAAAGACAAGCTGAAACATTTATTGATACAGGAAAACTTCTCACAATATTCAGCATTCTCATATTTACTTGTTTCTATGTAAAATTCATTATTACATTAACCCAGGGGTCTTAATCTACACATTCATCTATGCAAAAGTAAGAGAAAACATATCGGCTCTACATGATCTGTGTACTTTTGCACCCCATCCCTAACCTCAACAACCCAGAATTACAGCCTATTAACTTAACAGTGCTTTTGTCTAACTTTTCTTCTCTTTTTGCACTGTGATGCCTACATTTCTTAATATTAAAAAGAAGAAAGGACGAGAAGAGGAAAAAAGGCATCTGATTACTTTAGTAACTTTATCACATAACAAGAACTGAAAATACTTTACTATAAAATATACAATTTACATTCTGAAACGTTTCATAGAAATGCTGTAACAACAGGAATTGTTTTGCTTACACTTACCTTGCTCCTTCTTACCCTCACCTCATAGTCCTTCCAAACATTAATGACATGAAGTGATCCAAATGGTTTTCAGTTCCCTCAAGTTTAACGACGTCAACAAAAAATCCACTCTTTCCACTTATTCTTATACAACCGTGTTTCACAAATGCAATTGATGCTTTGTAGTCTCACATTTATTCACTAATTTCTCTGTTGCTAGTCTTCCTCCTCTTCATCTCCATCTCCCAGCTCCAGATTCTGGTTCAATTCCAAGGTACTCCCAATTCTTCTGGTCAACTCCCATGCTTTTCTCTGTTGCTCAAGCATTTTCCTTTGGAATAGTGGAAAAACTTTACTAGCAAAGTCTCTCCATGTGCTTCATTATCAGAAGAATGAGAAGCAGGGTGCCCTTCTGATTGACAACAGACTTTTTGTTGGACAAACTTTTGCATTTCCTTCTTAGCCTCTTCTGTATCAAAAATGACTTTGATCCTCTAGGAAAAAATATTCTGAAGACAGTTGGATACAGCAGCTTGAATTTCACACCTGTCTCTTGACATTCTCTGATTACTGGAATCAATTTGTTTCTCTTCTGCCTGGTGTACAGTAAATACCCATTTTCCACAAACACTCTACTGTTTCCAGCTTTTATTACTTTGCCCATTTGTCGCAGTTTTGTCACTATCAACTTTTGTTTTGTCATGGCCAGGTTTGGAGTGGGTCTTTATCACGAGATCGAAACCTTAGGTAGTCAAATACCTAAAAGTCAATCACTAAATATCGAAATGTAAAAATCATGAATGGGCGTTTTCACACAGGGAAACAAGTTGTTTGGCCGTTACATGGATTTTGCCCTTTTTGCAATGTAGAGTGATCTCAGAGTTGATATATTTAGTTAGATGCAGCGGGGAGGAGCACAGCCCCTCACATCAGGGGTTGTGGGGGGCAGAGCCCCCCCCGTACTTGATTTCTGTTTAAAACTTTGGCCAATGGCATTGTTTCCCTGTGTGGAAACATCCATTCGCGATTTTTACATTTTGATATTTAGAGATCGACCTTTAGGTATTAGACTACCTAAGGTTTTGATCTCGTAATATAGACCCATTTAGAGCATACACATGGTGTGACCTTTCAAGTAACAGTTCCTGTTGTGGAATACCAGTCGAGATGGTTATTTGTGCCTTCATGAAATTAATATAGTCTTTTCCTTTTAGTTTCTCAAGTACAAAAGAAAATCTCAGATTTTCCCTACCTCCTTTGTCCTCTAATTCTATCATTTTTTAAACATCTTTTCTTGAATTATCTCATACTCAGTCTTCATTTCTACCACTGATTTTTGCAGTTTTATCACCTCATCTGAATACCTGTTTAAAGCTTCTACAGTCTAGTTCCATTCTTTTGTTATATGAGTAGATATACTCCTTCAGTGTTTTATTTATTTTAATCAGCTCTGAGCACATTTAACTTAGTTTCCCCTCTAGATTACTGGAAGCCATGTCTTGCACGAAAGGTGAAGCTTGAATTGCTTTTTGCTGGAAAGCTATGAGATTTTTCCCAGTCAGTGTGTTTTCTCATCACCTTTTCTAGTTGAGTTGCTTCTTTGCTGGCATCCAGGCAGTGTACTTAATAGCCAGTAATTGAATTTTACTCAAGCTGGCAATATCATTGGCTGCTTCTCAGTTTCTGCTTTCACACTGAGAGAGCTGAAGTTAAGCAGTTGGTGAGTGTGCAGCCACCTTGGAAGCCCCCCTGTGTGTGTGTGCACATTTTGATAGCTTTGGCTTGTTAGGGGCAGTGTCAGCATTGTTTGTGTGTGTGTGTGTGTGTGTGTGTGTGTGTGTGTGTGTGTGTGTGTGTGTGTGTGTGTGTGTGTGTGTGTGTGTGTGTGTCTGTCTGTGAAAAAAAAATAATATTACTGATTTTACCTATGGACACAATATTTCACAGGCAAATGAGTAACTCATCTGCCTAGCAGGTAGCTTAAAACTCATCTAACAAGTATTTTTCAGTATTCAGTATTACTGAAGACCTGCCTTAGAACAGTCATACAGAACCATTAGAGTGTGGGCAAACTCAGTGCAACATCATGCATGCACAAACATGCAACAAATCAATTCCAATATAGCACCATGAGTGCTAAACCTGCAACATTGTAAAGCATATCTTCAGCTTGCTCAAAACCCATTTTGATGTTTCCGGGTTCTTTCTCTTTCATCCCAATCCAACATTCATGCAAAGATGGTGAATGTATTTTGGGGATAGGGAATATGCCCATATAGGATGTATGTATCCTTGCAAACATTTGTCTTCTCGGTTTACTGGCAAGAACAATTTTGCCAGTGTTGAACACCAAAGCTTGGCCACAACTTATTTTTTCCTTAAAAGAAAAAAAAAAAGACTAAATTTCTTTCCTTATTTCCTCCACAGTTACTGAGGCCCAATATTAGCCGCTCAGCCTGTGTTGAGAGAGTTGCAAAAAAAATGAAGATTAAGACAAAGTATGAAAAACAAGAAAGTATTTTTTGGATGGTGTGAGGAGGCCAAGTTAGGGGAGAACAGAGGGCACTAAGGGGTGAAGTGTGTGTGGGGGGCAGTAGGGTAGATATTATGAAATCCTTTGCCTGGGACTCCATTTCACCTAAGGCCAACCCTGTGGATAGGAAAAGTGGACTTTGAGCAGGTTGAACACATACTTTATGATGTTGTGAGTTTGTGCATACATGGTACTACACTAGAGCTCATGATGCAGGTTTGTGAGTGCAAGGTGCTATGCTGGAGTTTGGCCGTACTCTGTGGGTGTCATACGACATGGCTGCAGAAGGTATTCACTGTCCCCTGCATCAAAGTATATTTATATGGAGGATACTACATATAGACATATTATCTATGTCACTCTGCAATTTAACATTAGCTACAGTGCTTGCATATACCCCCTAGATAGCCCCATGGAATTTCAGTACCCTAGAAGTGGTGATACAACTGTAATGTATGGCATATATGTGAATCAAACAAGCTGCCTGTGTGCAGTGTTGATACATTTTATTAAAATCATATGAATGTAACACATTCTGTCGGGGTATTCACAGAATTCCTTTTCTTTTCACAAACCATTGTAGCAATGGACCACATGGGACCTTTACTGCTAGATGTGTGCAGTCTGTGGATCCCAGTACCCCAGGGAAGCGGGTATGCTGTAAAATGTATATATGGTGTTAGCTCTCTCCTGTGGTATGCCAGGAAACCATGTATGGCCCTCAACATTTAGAAGCATTTTATTGAGGAACTTTCTTGAATATCTAGAGGTGAAGGCCTGTAAAACACCCATTATATCCACAAATGATCTTTGAAAGATCCCAATATTTAGTATGGAGAGAAGTATACATACCTTGGTCTCCATAAGTATGGGAAGGCCATGCATTCCTGTTGATTCCAAGTGTGGAATGAAACATGCCTACTACAACCCACACACTTTCCAGAAAGACTCTTAAGTGACCAATAATCTCTCGATCAGTGAAACTAAGGAAAGTAATTTGATGAAGTAACATTTGTGTCGTCGGCACAGGGTGGCTCAATGAGCACACTGTTTAGAACTGTCAGCATTAAGGGCTAGGATGTCCTGCTGCACGATGGCTGGTGTAACTCTAAACAATTTCGCTACATGCAGTGATGAAATTGTTGGCATGCTTTGACATTTTATAATCAGGTGCACAGAGTTGTGCAAATTCTTCTGTACATAACTATGATTCACCTGCATGTATTTTATCATCATTAGAACCTCATATTACAATCCCAGTTCATTTGCATGGCATTATGCAGTTATTTGCTTCTTATGTCATTTTAGTTCACTGCAACAGAAGCATTATGAGACTCTGAAATGGTACTAGATTGCACCTGTCTGCATGATTTCAGTTCTGCTGCAAATGAATGCTGCATACTACATAACTTGTCTATCAATCTTGGCTTACGATTACTACAGTAACATGTATTAATCATTGAAGTTTTAGCCTTAATGCTCAGGTTGCAGCAAAACGAGGTTTTTGGGTTCAGCTACCCATCTAACAAATAAACAAATGATTCTGAATGCTTTTAAAACAATGACAATATAACTTTTTTTTTTATTTTAGTAGGAAAATATCAATAATTCTAGAATGTGACCTTAGTACTTGAAACACATGAGATTTCAAGCCATCTGACATTATAAGCCAGGGGACTTGCTCACCACAACTTATATTTCATTTTACATTCACTTATTTTTTAAAACTGTCAGTTTGTTTTATTTGATATTGAGCACTTGGTTAGAAAGGCTCAACTTTACACATACAATTATGTGCCAAAAATTACAGTGGAGTATGATAATGACTGGAAGTTGTCGCATGTCTCATGTATTCAAATGAGAAACTGAGGCTGGGTATGAGTTCAAGTTGTTTATGGAAGTAGAGGTAAGTAGATGCATCTGGAGTGGTACAGCCAGTTAATGAGACTAAAGTGGTGATGGGGCCTTGCCGTGGAAGTGCACCTGCTTAGGAAAATTTCAGAGTACCATCCCAGTACTTGGCTTGGGGTCTAAGTATTTATTTAAATATCAGAACCCCTAGGGAATTATCCGAGTATGTGTGTCTAGGGGGGCACAAAATCAGGAATGATGTGGTTCTGGCCTTGTGTGGAAGCATTTTTGAGGGAGACAGGGTTGTGAAAATTTTCAGGATGAAGAACACTTCAGCCTGATAAAGGAGAGCCATAGCCGTGCTGAGAGGGCAGGGTGTTGAGAAATGGAGAGTGAGGTGCTTTAACGCCTCAGGAAGAGGTTGATGGCTGGTAGCCAGGCTGAAATTGCCATAGCTGGAGAGAGATATGGAGGATCTTTTGCTCTGGAAGCCCAGCTGCCTGGCTAAAAAAAAAAAAAATAATGTCTTTCCATAGTTGGCCAGATGGTTGGTGGTGCCTTGGAGTCTATATTTATTTGCCAGTATCCCTTCACAGTTATCTAAGTGTATGTGTGGTTGTAGCCATGGTGGTGCAGCGATAGCATTGTTGCCTCACAGCAAGAGGTTCTCCTGTTTGATTCTCGGCTGGAGTGCCTTCTGTGTGGAGTCTGCATGTCCTCCCCGCGGTCGAGTGACATTCGAAAGATATGCGTGAATGAGCGTGCCGTTGTTGAAGGTTGGGTGTCGGGCTGGCAACTCGGCACCATAAAAATCTACTGTCAATCACTACCGAACCGGAGTTCTGCTGAGGCGACCCCCTAACCGGGAAAAGCCGAAAAGACAAACAACAAATAACATGTGTGGTTGGATGCTCGTGCATTCTTGGGTTAGGATAGTGATTGTCAAACCAGTGATGGTAGCCCTGGGGTGAGCCAAGGTTAAGTGAAGAGTACCTGCCTGCAGCCAGGAAAGAAGTGCAGCAGCTGGACAGGGAGAACTGGGTGTTAGAGAATAGTGGGGTTGCAGGTGATGGTGGAAGTCTGCAGGGGGAGGCAGTGGGCAATGGATGAGTTGCAAATTTTGCAGCCAGGGAAGGTGAAAAAGGGTTGGGGAAGGTGCTGTTTCCAGCTGCCTGGGTGAAAAAAATTCAAATTCCCCCTCAGTGTTTAGCTGTATCATGATGTCCTTGGCTGTATTTATTTGACGGGGCCCTTGAACAATTATTCAAAAATGTGACTAGATGGTGCAGGGGGCTCATGGGTTAGGTGTGGTGTAAGTCCATCTCGAGGTGGAAGCCCTGGGCTATGGTAATATCAGGGAAGTACCTAGGAGATAGCACCTTTCTGCATTTGAAGCTGGAGTGGTGTGGATAGGCAGGAAAAGCTGGGTGGTGGTGGGGGGCAGTTGTGCAGAAGTAAAAAAAACAAGTCCTTCATGGTGGTTGTATTCAGTGTGAAGCCTCACATCTGCTTATTTCTTTGCTGGCCAGGACCACTAGGGAATTGTACAGATGTTTCTAGATGGATACCATCAGGACACTGTGGTGTGAATTCAGGTCAGGTGGAGCCCCTGCTTGGTCCAGGGTCATACAAGTACCAAAGGAGGGGAAATGCACCCATCTGCACCCAAGAATGAAGTGCTACTGCTGGATATGGAGAATAAGATGTTTGGTAGTGGTGGAGGTTTTATGTCCTGAAAGTTCACAGGGGTGGAAGAGGTGGCCATGGTTGGAGTGGTGATGCTAGGCACGGAGGACAGAGTGGTGAAGGTCTGGTACCCTGGAACTGTTGCTGCTAAGTAGAACTCAATCTTTCCAAGTTATTAGGTGTGTGGTGAAGAAGTGCAGTTCCAAGTATTAATTTTCTGACCAGTTCCTGCACTCTGTTATGCAGGTATTTGTTTCTGGGAGAAAGGGGTTGTCTATAGGTGAATGTCTATGGTCCCCTGGGGTCAGGGAAGGTGTGGGTTCAGCCTTGGGGGAGCCTGAGTCATAGAAGTCCCTTTCTGCATCCAGGAAAGGACAGCTGCAGTTGACAGAAAAAGCAGAGTTTTGGGGAGGAGGTCTGAACTCTGAAACACCTCAGCAGAAGGAGTCTCAGCCACCAGCTGAGGTTGAGGTGGTGTATTCAGAAATGTAAGCACAGTATGAGGGGGCTGGTGCTCTAAAGTCTAGCTACCTGGGGAGAAATTTGAAGTCCCTCCTGGTGGTTGACTTTATGGTGGAGTCTGGGTGTGTAAATATTTATTTCCTGTCCAGGATTCATGAGAAATTATCTCTCTAAGAGAATGTATGTATGCAGCAGGGTCCTGGGGGGTGGTTCTGTGGGACAGGGGTAGTGTGGGTCCAGATTAGGATGAAAGCTCTGGGTACCAGAGTTATGGAAGTCTTAAGAAGGAACATTGGGTGAAACCAGGAAAGGAGTACAACTGCAATGCTGGAGAAGGGCATGGTGGAGGGGGTGAAGGTCCAGGTGGTAAAATTCCCTGGGGAGAATAGTGGCTGGCATCTGGGCTGACAGTGCTGCTGGCATGTGGTACAGCAGGGTGGGAGGGCTGAGTTTCTGGAAATCAAGCTGCTTGGTTAAACAAACACTCTTTGGTGGTCAGCTCTGTGGTATCTACAGCTTTAGGTTTTTGGCCAGGACCCCTTGGCAGTTATCCATGTGTGTTTGGCTGAGTTATAGGGTCTCAGGGGTAGGGTTTTATGAGTCTGGCCTGAGTTGGAAGCTCTGGAGTTAGTTACAGTCATGGAAGCACCAAGGGAGGACAGCACCTGTCTGCAAGTGAGATATGAGTGCCACAACCAGGCAGGGAGAGTGAAGTTTTAGGTGGACATCTGAGTGGTTAAAGTTCCCAGGTGAGAGAGTGATGGCTGAACTGAGTGTGTTCCAGCCAGGGTGGAGAATATGGTTATAGGAGTGTCTGGAACCTGGAAATGTGACTGTCCTGGGGTATAAAAATCCCTGTTTAGTGGTTAAATTTATGTTGGTGCCTGGAGTTCTTCATTACTGGCCGGGATCCTTGAGAACTCTGTGTGTATCGGTGCAAGTGGAGTCTTGGGGTTAAGAGAGATGTGGACTCAGCTTGGGGTGAAAGTCCTCAGGTGAGCCAGGGACAAGGAACTTCTCAGGGGAAAGAACATGTCTCTCTCTCCACAGTCAGAGCTAGTGTTGTACAATGGGCTAGGGGGAGCAGGGTACTCAGGAAACCAACACCCTTGAGGTTCAGCTGCCTGAGAAAAAAGTTAAAGTCCCCAGTGGTTAGGTATAACATAGTGCACTAAGTTCTAATTATTTGTTTACTGACTAGGACCTCTGGGCAGTTGTGCTGCTGTTTGTGGCTAGGTGCCCTGTGGTGACTAGAGGTTGTTACAAAAAAAAAAAAGAAGAAAGAAACATATCATTTATGATAGGCAATCATGCATTTATATAAATGAAAACAAAACCAAAAGTCCACGCTAATACAAAATCCAGAGCAAAAAAACTCCACGGGTAAAAAGACTTAGTTCAAAGGATCCAAAGTGTGTCCAACTGTGCTCTCTTGTGGTTGGGCCTGTTACCAGGAAACAAATGCAATCAGCTAAGAAAAGAAGAAAGGGAGAAAACAGTAGGGTGGAGTCAGCTATAAATGAAAACAAACCATATTGACATATTTTAGTTGCAAACATTATTCATCACTTCGAATCATAGCTCACTCCACTCCTGCCTTCTTTGAAACCTCATTCCTTCTCCAAAACATTATTCTGCATGCTTTGTTCCCACAACTCCCATTTTTTTCTATATAATTTGCTCATACCCTTTTCTAAAGATCCCATTTCCAGTTGTTTTACCTCTGTTATTATATTCACTACCTCTAGTACAGTTTGGTCTAGACTTCGATTTCCATTTTCTAGTAATTGCTTTTTTGGCAGCCACCATAATTAGAGTCAGCAAGGCCTAACTATGTCTAGGCAATTCTGATTCAGTTTCATAGCTCAAAAAATAATTTCCTTGCTCATACCAGTTTGTTTACCCAGTATTTCTGATACTGTACTCTGCAGGAAATTTTTAAAGTCTGACAACTCATTACACTCCTCTTTCTTCCTTATCAGACCTTCAACATTTGCTACCTACCTAAGGAAAAATGATTGAGTTAACCTGGAGTATAAAACACCTGTGTAAAATCTTCCAAGCAAAGATCCTAAATTTTCTAGACTTTGTTGCATATGTGGGAGACATACATATATGCCCCATTGTTTATTTGTGAATTGCTTATCCAATCTCTCTTCCCAATCCTTTCTAACTTCCTCTAATTGATTCTTACAGTTATCATACAGTATTTTATATGTTGTACTAATTATCCCTTTTTAACATCAACTTCTGTTCTCGATTCTACTAAAAACTCTACCAGCACTGGTCTTTCACTAAGAATCCTCCTGTTTCTTTCTCTTTGCCTCTACTATGATATCAATCCTTGATAGGGAAGGCAATCTCTAACCTGCAGTCCAAATAAATTATTGGCATCTTACCATTCTGTTACCTTTTCCTCTCTAATTATTTGCTCCAAATATTTTGGTTCCTTTGCCAGTTCTCTTCAGTAAATTCCAGCTCCCTGTTCCCTATTGTCAGTATCAGTACTTGCAGTCACCCCTATTAGAGGTGGGAAGGTAGCCTAATGGGTAAGGTGTTTACCTATCAAACACAAAGTGCAAGGTTTGAGTCTCACAAGGGATAATTGGCCAGGCTTACAATGGCCCGCGAGGGCAGTTAGCTTAGTACTAATCTATGAATCTATATAGGCAGAATTTCCTTTCTCCATTCCCATGTTGGCTTAGTTTTTACACTACTTTCTGCTGTTTTATAAATATACTATCCGGTATGGTTATTGTTATTCTCCTTAAGAATCTGCATCCATAATTACAGTCTGTCCTTCTTCAGGGTGAGTGGTTGTTTTTGAATTCAGCTGTGATATGGTTCTGACCCAGGTCATGAAAGGCCCCTGGGGAAAGAGTGACCATCTGTGGCTGGGAATGGATTGCTATAGACAGGCAGTAACAGCAGGATGTTGGGGTGGAGGTCTGAGAGCTGGAAATCTCAAGGGGTGGAAGTGGTGGTCAGCAGCCCAGGTGAAGTGGTGTGGCCAGGCAAGAATAGCAAGATGATGGTCTCATCATCATGGAAGTCCCTAAAATAATAACTAAAATAATCATTAGTATTAATCAATGTAGCTATGAGTTCATTTTTTAAGCAATTTAGTAATTTAGTTTTTCTTCTTTATTTATTCTTCAAATGTTGAAGCACCTAGGAGAATAATGGCTGCCACTGGTATGTGGAGTGCTTTTGGGGAAAGAATGTAAAGTTCAAAAGTATAAAAAAATTGGCAGTAGTGTCTTACAAATGGTGTATTTTTTTCTGATGCTTGTATGTCATATTCATGTACAAGATTAAATATTTGCTAATTTATTTCCCTTGTCATTTAGTTATAATTTCTTTATGTGTACAATTTCTGGACTGATTATCTGAAAGAATGTGAAGTAGAAGTGACAGTAGATGCTGTCATCAAATCCGAGGTTCTGAATTTGAGTTCTGTGGATTCATCTGGATCTGGCAGGTTCATCCCTCTGGAATGCCTGAGGGCAGGCATGATGCCATATGGATGTGCATTGTCAACAGCAAATGATGATGGAGCAAATTATGGTGTTGGATGGTATGCAGACTCAGACCTCTCGGAAGGTTCAGTAGTTCAAAGTCATTGTTGGACTCCTCTAGCCAGAGTGAGGAGTCAAGTAGTGCCATCCTTAGAAGATATGCAGGTGGAAGTCTGAGTGAGAGCAGATCTGCCTACCTGTGCACAAATGGAATGTCAGTGATGGTTATAGGGACTGTTCCCCAAGGGTACTCATTTGTATGTGTTATCAGATGTGGCAGGATAGCCACCAAGTTGCATGGATGTAGGGCAGAATTGTAGCAGCAGCCAAGATATAAGCATCGGGAACCTCTCGGCCTAGCAAGGTGAGCAGATGCTGGAGTCAGCCTTGTGGAATTCAATAAGGGAAGGTTTGCTAGAATCAGTGTTAAAAGGGATGGGTGTTACTCTTCTTGGAAGTCCCACTGGTGGAAGTCCAAATGGCAACAATGCTACCTTCTTACTTCATTTTGCTGAGGGATGTTCCCCAAGGTCAGCCATGGTCAGAGGCTCTCTCTTCCAGGAAGGCTTGAGGGCACTCATGATCCAACCCACAGCCACCAGGTGATAGGGTGGTGGTGTAGATCATTGCAGTGGCCAGCCTACAGGCATGGACCCCCTGTTAGCCAGGTACTGAACTAGCACATGAGGGTTGGAAGTCTATAAGGGAAGGCTTGGCAGTTCAAGGCTCCAGTGGCAGTGCTCTGGTCTAGATGAGAGAGGTCAAGATGTACACCTCAGAAATTCTGCTGTGGAAGTCCAAATGAGAGCATATTTGCCTTCCTGTAGTCTCTGAGATTTTGTCCCAATGAACAGTCAGTTCGACTGGCCATTTCCCATTGGCAGAGGACCTCTATGTCATTGCTGTTGTGGTTACTGTACACAGAATGGGTTTCTAAACCAAAAAAAAATTAGTGCAATTTCTGGTTTTGAGCAGTTAATGTTCCCCACCATTCAAGGTAAGAATGATGTGCCCACACTCTAGTGAAGGGGTCCTGTCATGCACAGAGATGTGCCATATTATGAGTGGTAGTTGTGTCTTTTAGTTCTGACCACCCTTTTGCAGAAGGGTCTTGCTGTACCCCTATATTTTGCAAGGTTCATTCCTTAGAATGGCTGACCTACAGCTCTTGGATATAAAGCTGGCCTCTGAGTAGCATCCAGGGTGTCCTGCATGGGTAGAGGCCCCCTTTTAGTAGAGGTTGTGGTTACAGCCCCACCTTCATTCCATCCTGTGGTGTTTCTGTGGTTGATATTGCCAGTAACATGTGCTTGTTTCTAAGATTAAACCATGCAAGTCTCTATATAGTGAAACTGCAAAGGGCTCATTAAGTCATTTATGATTCCTTTGATCACTGTATCTTTAGTTGCATAACTAAGGCAATTCCAGAGTTAATGTATGCTGACATTAATGATTCTTTTGGTCACTATACAGTTATTTAGTTAAATGTGGTGATTCAACAGTTAATACACACAGACAAGTGCTGACCTCCAGGGATGCTGATATTGGACCAAAACAAAAGCAGGTCTCAACCCAGTAGCCTTGGTGATTCTAGATAAACATTAATGATTGTGTGTCCTCATGACAATGACAGAACATTATAATGTCTTATTATGTCATCTTTCCATGGAACTGTCTGTGCAAATTATGGTGACCACAGATAACAGGAAATCATAATTTAATTCTGGAATAGTCTGAGAAATAGTACCATATGAAGGAAAGCCAGAAGGCATGCAAATTAACCAATCCTAACATGGAGAGGTACTGACAAAAAGTAATACAGGACTCACTTCAGGTCCTATAATTACAATGCATACACTTTAAATCAATTACTGAGGATACGTTGCAATGCAAGTCTAGTGCCAACAGCATTAGTAATTTCTGGTCCAATAGCATATTAAAGTTGTTGCAGTTAAACATTCTTGTTTCAATCTTTGGTTTGATCGGTAGCCTACAGTGAAGTAAGCTACCAACTGTATCACCACCTCCTGTCCAGTTGATGCTTCTTTGATGCTCTTAACTGAGGGTCTCAAGATTTCTGAAGCATTTTCTTTTTTTCAGAAAAGTAGTTTAAAGCATGTCATTTGATTGCATAGTTCATCCATGAGTAATGTGATAGGCTTCTGGTTCTAATAGGTTCATAGGTTCATACTAGGCTATCTGCCCTAGGGCATTTATAAGCCTAGCCAGAGTGTGTTTGGCTTTCGCCACCCATTTTAAATGAATTTTGCTATGCCCTTTTTCGAGGTTATTATACTGTGCCTCTGTCTAACAGTGACACAGAAGTGATACCCGGGGTAAACCTACCATCTCCCATCCACTCATCAAGATTCCTCTTGAAGAGAGTTAATGAGGGACTCTGCCTAACCTGGACTGGGATTTTATTCCAGAGTGAAGGGAGCCTCTGGGTTATGAATCTGTCCCTCCAGCATGTCCTATTTATTTCAGTGCTGAGGTTCAAGTCTCTCGAGCGCGTAGCTCGATGGGATTTGGATTTTCTGAGGAGAAGCATGTCCATTAATTCCGGGTTGGACATGGCTTTATACGTCAGGCACAGATTGCCTCTGAGCAGGCAGTATGCCACTGAGTAGAGCTGGAGTTTCTTTAACTGGGCAGCATATGGCATCTGTTTGAGCCCTTTGATCCTCTTGGTGAGGTACTTTTGGGGTCTTTCCAGTTGCTGCAGGTGTCTGGTAAGGTACATCCCAAAAGGGGCATTGTACTCAATTATGGGCCTGATGAGGGATGAGTAAAGAGGCACGATGACCTCCCTTGATCTAGATGTGAATCCCTTCATGATTAGGTGGGCTATATAAAATGTTTTTCTAACCACTTTGGCCACGTGGTTGTCAAATGAGAGGTTGCTGTCAACTTGGATCCCCAGGTTCCTAATTACTTCTTCTGTACTTAATGGATTACCACCTATGTGGTAATTTGTGGGCACTTTGTTTTTGCCAAAGGGATGACTATACACTTTTTGGAGTTTAGCTTGAGGCCATGGCTCTGGCACCAGTTGTCTGTTTCTATGAGGCCCTTTTGTAGGATGCTTGTGTCGGCTGGAGAGTCTATTATGGTGCCCAGTTTGCAGTCATCTGCAAACTTGGTCAGCCACAGTTCTTCCATGTTAGCCTGTACCTCCGAGAAATATATACCGAACAAGAGAGGTCCCAGGACTGAGCCTTGTGGGATGCCACTTGTAACTGGTTTGGAGTCTGACATGGCTCCAGCAATTCTAACCATGTGGGTTCTGTCCGTGAGCCAGTTTGCAACCCATCTAGTGACATAGGGGTTTATATTTAAGCTGGTGAGCTTATCTATAATGTCCAAGTGGGGTATTGTATCGAAGGCTTTTGCAAGGTCCAGGTAGGCTGTGTGGACCACCTTCCCCTTGTCAATGGCTTTGGTGACTGTTTCAAAGAAATCGACCAGGTTTAAGAGGCAGGATCTGCCCTTAACAAAGCCGAACTGGGTAGGATCCAGTGTCTGTAGGCCCCCAATATCTTTATTTATGAGGTCCACGATGATCCTTTCCATAGCTTTGCAGACCAAGCTAGTCAAGCTTATGGGGCGATAGTTTCCAGGATCCGTTGAGGCACCACCTTTGTGGAGAGGGACCACTGTTGCTGTATGCCACTCTTTGGGTATATATCCTGTAGTAAGGCTGAGATTGAACAGTTGTTTTATGTTTGGGTTTAGGTCTTCTTGGAGTTCATGTAGAACACAGCCTGGGACACCGTCTGGTCCCATTGATGCTGTGTTTTTTGCTTTGGAAAGGGTGGCTCTTACCTGAGCATCTGAGATGTCAGGGGGGCAGCACTCTGATGGGATAGATATTTGCCCTTTTGGTGGGGAAGGGGGGGAGAAGTTTGCGCTGAACCTGTCAGCTAGGATGTTGGCAATGTCTGTGGGTTCGTGTATTTTTGTCATTTTGGACTAATTCTGAGCATATCTGGGAATTCCCACCCAGGTTCCTAACATAAATAAAGAAAGCCTTGTGATTATCCTTAGTGTCCTGTGCAATTTTTCTTTTAAAGCTGGCCTTAGACGATTTTATGAGTGCCCATAGTTGTTTGCTAATACTGATCAGAGATGTCTTCCCTTTTTGGGATTTTCCTCTATTATGTAGTAGCTTCCTCCTTCTATTGTATAGTTTGTTTATGGCTGGGGTCCACCAGACAGGACGCCTAACTTTGGAGGATTGGGTCTTGGTTTTATTTGGGATTGCATGATCCATGCATTCCTGAAGGTGTTCATAGAATGCATTTATAAAGGATTCTGCGGTCTGGGCTGTATTTTCCACAGGCCCAGGGGATTTGAAGGATTCCACCTCGGTTTTGAGGAGTGTGAAATTTGCTTTAGAGAAGTTTTTCACTATGGTTTTCTGGGCAGGGGCTGGGGTCGGGATGTGAATATCTAGTGAGATTAGTTTATGGTCTGATCTTACCAGTGAGGGATACACTTCTGGTCTGGAGCATAGAGTTCCCATGTTGGTGATGATCAGGTCCAGTATGTTTTCCCCTCTTGTGGGAGTGGCAACAAGTTGTTCCATAGCATTTGAGTTTATAAATTCTAACAACCTTCGGGCTAGGGTGTTTGAGCTAGAGTAATGCTCCCAGTCTGTTAGGGTAGTTGAAGTCACCCAGTATAATGGTGTTTGGAGAGACCTTCATATTTTCCAGTGTTCTCAGGAAGGCCGAGTGGGGTTCCTGGGTTTGGGCAGGTGGTGTGTAGCAGGCTATAAACTGGAAGGCAGTTTTACCCACTGTTAGTTGCACATGGATAGTCTATGATGCTTCGTGCTGTGCCACCAACCTGGAGGTGTGGGTAACATTGACGAATATTGATACTCCCCCTCCTTTTGTGGTTCGGTCCAAGTTTTGGGGCCGAAAAACATGGTATGAGGTATAACCTGGTAGTGCTGTGGTGCTCTTGGGAGCCTTGAACCAGGTTTCTGTTACTGCACAGTTATCGATGTTCTCCATGCTAAGGCGAGTTTTGAGTGCGTGCATCTTAAGGTTTAGACTTCTGGCATTGAGTAGCATTACTCTTAGCTTCTTATCCCTTTTGTTTTTTTAGAACTGAGGCCATGATTAAGAGGAATAGCCAGTGACTTTATACTGTGCTGATTGAGGCAAAATTTTTGTACCTGCACATCACAGAGTCCTTATAACAACAGGCCTGGAGTGAGTCTTCAATTATTTTGACTGACTCAGCAGTCTTTCAACTACTTCCCATAACACCAGTGGTAAAACAAACACTCTTTCTGGAGATCTAAACTTGTACTACCATAGTAACATCAGATGGCATGACTTGTACCTAACCCAACATATCTTGTTTCTGAAACAGGCTGTCCTTATGTAGCAGGCAAGCAGAATACTTCCCTTTAACACCTGTCTGGAGAAGTGGATAGTGATTATCAATTTTCACCAGAGTGATGTGGCTTTGCTTGTTGATCTCCTTAGTACTTCATAAGTTTATAGGTTCTTGTGAAATATAAGTCTGTCAGCCTTCATCAGAGACTTTGATCTCTTTATCGAAGTCCAGATGAGAGGGGGTCTGCACAGCTGGGGCTGAATGGAGCTTCACAAGTTCAGTCTAAGGAAGTGGGCTCCTTCCCCAGGGAAGGCTGAGGGGCAAACTAGCTCAGATATATGTATGTAGCCTGTGAGGAATGTAGATAGGGAGTGGACTTTAGAGGTGTCTAGCATGCTAATATTGGTATCCTTTAGCTGGCCAAAAGAGAGTTGCCTGAGGATAGCAACATTGTTGAAGCATGTAAAGGATGGCTTGGTGGTCTGCAACTGTGGTAGCAGTGCTTTTGCTGTTTTGAAAGGGGTTTGGCTTTACTCTGTTGACATTCAGTGGGTGGAAGTCTAGATGAAAGTGGATCTTCATCTAGGGCTGAGGGGAGTTCCACTCAGTTAACCATGGTCAAAAATTGTTTCCACTGGGAAGGCTTGACAGCATACATGTTTTGCCATGGCTAGGTAGTCTGTATGCGAATGGAGGGTTGTAGGGTCATTTGGCTTGTACATGAATCCCGGAGTGGAAGGCATGGCTGTTGTATCCCACAAGTGGTAGACTTCCATCAGCTGTAAAATATGTTCAGTCTCTCAGAATGTCTTGGAATCATGGGTTTAGGAAGTCCTTATGAAAGAGGATTGGCCTATCTTGACTGTGTCAAAAATTCCATATTTTTACATGAGGTAGTGGATTCATCCCTATGATCAACTCTGGTGCACATATCATCCAACACAATTAAGTAGCCTCCACTGGATAATGGAAGACTGGTGCTTGTGTAGTTACTGCATACACCATGTGCACATTTTGAATATTTGATGTGCTGTTGTATGCATAGTGTATAGGGGTTTAACTTGGACCTTTTACATCTCTCCCATTATTGAAGGTTATTTCTTAAAGGGGCCTGAGAAGTTCCACTTTTGGGCTGGGAAAGTGACCTTCCTTTAAGGGCAGGTGCACATCTTCCCTCTTTGTTTTGCATGGTCCTTTGCCACAGACATTTCTTTGAAGGTAATGTCCGCTGATGCTGAGAATGTGTTTTGGTTACTTCAGGAGTAGGAAATGGTTCATTGTCGTCCAGTATTTTCTTCCCTTGCAAGCAGGTACATAACTGTCCTCTTTATTTAGCTAGATCTGTTGCCACAGACTGTTCATGAAGGCAGTATTGGCCGATGCTGAGAATGTCCTTGCTACAGGAGCAGGAGAGGGTCCACTGTGGGGCTGAAAAGAGTCCCTACCACTTAACAATGCATCTAGGCACCTGCTTGTATCTTCCTTGTTTTGCTAAGCCTTTTCATACAAACTAGACTGTTTTCTGAAGGCAGTACTATCCATTACAGGGAAAGTGAGCCACTAGCTTGTTAATCTCTCATTCAAAATTGTGCTTCCGTTTTAGTTACAGTGCTTGGTATGTGGAATGCCTGGATATTTGTTCACAAAAGTTTGGCTTAAAGTGCTTTGGGGTGAAAGAGGAATGTGGCCTAGAGGATAATAGAGGAGCTACAGTGGAATATAATGGGATCTACAGACTGTTGTGGGTTGTTTAGTCCTGCAGATATAGACAGCAAGGAACAATATATGAGAGAGCAACAAGTAGAAAGGGTAGAAAACAACAGGCAGTAGCAACCGAATATACAGTTACTGTTGGTGGGAACAGTCTGAAGAGTAGAAGCAAGACAGCTAGAGGGGAGGACAGATGGATGAAGCAGCATGATAGGTGATCCACAGGAAACCAGTAGATAAAGATAGAAGGTGGTGGGGAAGTCAGGAGATGAGGCAGGCAATTTGTGAGAAGCAGATTGATAGAGTAAGACCAGTATTGACAACAGGTGAAGTTATGATAAGTACAGCCATGGCCAGGTATGGGGAGGCATATGAAGGAGATCAGTGTGGAATTCAACAGAAAGAGAAGGGTAATCCACAGAGGTGGGAGATAGGATGAGCCAGCAGAAAGATTATCATGGGTGATCAGGACGCAGGCAGATATGACAAGAAATAGACAGATGTAGAGTGGGAGAGATAAAAAAGATACTTATGGTGAGGGACTCGTTTGCTAAAGAGTCAGTATTTGGTGAGACAGGAAATTGACAAGGACCTTGGAATAAGTAGCCAATGCTCTAACACTTAGAGGACATAGCTGGTCACAAAAAGAGCAGAAACAGTTTCATATGGTAGTTCACAAAGACCTGGTGGTAGGGACCTTACTAGTGCTCTTACAGACGAGTAAGAAAGTACAGTTGTGTAAAATCTTACCATAATGGTAGATGTCCTTGCCTTCACCGATGCAGTATTCCTTATTAATGGGATTCCCTGCCATGAAGCCCTCCATCTGGCCAGTTTACAAAAGATTTCCATCGCTTTAAGGTATGCTGAATGTCTCCTGCTTACTCCTTGCATAAGTTAGGGCATAAAGGTAACGTTCAGGCATGCCATCCTCAGAACAGATTGCCCCAGTAGGAACAGCAGTCCAAGAAAAACCAAGGAGAATCTCCACAGCCAGGAAGGGAAAAAGAACCAAGGGGATGGATGGAGGGAGGAGTGAATACTGCAGCGGTGAAGGCAAGGACATTTACCGTTATGGTAAGATTTTACATTACTGTACTATGTCCTAACATTCACTGCTGCAGTATTCCTTACTAATGGGAGAGTGCCAAAGCTCAAGAAGACCCCTGGGAGGAGGAAGTTGCATAGCCCTCTAAGAAGCCATGAAGTATGGCAGCAGCAAAACCAGCTCTGGCTGTGGAGATACCATCCAACTGGTAATGTTTGGTAAAGGTATGCACAGGACTCCAGGTAGCAGCTTCAAGAATAGAATTAGCATCTAAGCTTTTGAAAAAAGCACCATATGAAGTCACAGCTCTAGTGGAATGAGCCTTAATAGAAGAAAGAAGGCTGTCACCATGAAAAGAGTAACAAAAGGAAATAGCTTTTGAAATCCAAATAAAATCTGAGCTGTCTATGTACGTCTAAGGTATGCAGCACCCTCTCACTGTCAGACTGAGGAGAGGGAAAAAGGTAGGCAAATTAATAGACTGATTAAGTGACTACTCATTAACCACCTTGGGCATAAAAGAAGGATTAGTACGCAAGGACATCCTGCCCTCATGAAATATCAAAAAAGGTAGACAAGCCATAAAGGCTTGCAACTCAGACACTCATCTGGCAGAAGTAAGAGTTAACAAAATAACTGTCCTCCAACAACAATGTTGCAATGAAGCTGAAACAGCAGGCTGAAAAGGAGCCTGAGTCAATTTTTTCAAAACAAAAGTAAGATCCCAGGGAGGAGGAACAGGCTTCATGTGAGGTCTAATATTAAGGATGGCTTTAAGAAACTGCTTAGCCTCAAATCTAGAAGCTAAAGGAGTTAAAGGCAGACAAGCAGAAAGAGGTGATGGGCCTTAATAGAATAGGCCAAACCAGCATTGAGCAACTCCCAAAAATAAGAGAACCAAAGGAACATCCACAGAAAGTGGTTCCAGGTCACAAGAAAGACACCGAATAGAAAACCTCTTCCATTTAGATAGGTAGGATTTCCTAGTAGTAGGTTTCCTGGCCTCCTGCAGGACCTGCAGCATGTCCTCATAAAAAGGTGTCTATGAGGAATCAAAACCCAATCACCCACAGTGTCAGTTGAAGCGTGGACAGGTGGGGATGGATGAGAGACCCCTCGTCTTGTGTGAGGAGATCCACCCTGTGAGGTAACTTGTGATGATTGCCCTGGCGAGATGCAGAAGTAGAGGGAACCAGTGCTGTTGCAACCAAAAGAGTGTCACCAACAAGATTTTGGGATCATCCCATATCCCATATGAATCTTGAAGAGGACTTTGAAATGACAGGAAGGAGGGAATGCATAAAGAAACATCCCTTTCCAAGAAAATGAGAGGGCATCCGGCTTCTAGACCAGAGGACCTGGGACTCTGGCACAAAACAGAGGAAGTTCTTTGTTCAAGGGAGGAAAAGAGATCTTCTTGAGGAGTACTCCACTGGTGAACAATGTCCAGAAACACATTCCTGTGAAGCATCCATTCATAGGCTTGAGTGAAGGACCTGCTCAGATTGTTTGCCACAGTGTTCTGATATGAAGGAATGTAAACTGCCTGAAGAGTCACATGATATTGGATAGCCAGATCCCATACTAGAAGTGCCAGCTGGCAAAGATGGTAGGATCTCGCACCCCCTGTTTTTTGATATACCACATGACTGTAGTATTGTCCATGAATACCTTGAGAGGTCCTGCAGAGAAGAGAGGATAAAAGACCTGAAAAGCTAGCAGAAGAGCCCTCATCTCTTTGATGTTGATGTGCTCCTTCTGCTGACGAGGCGGCCACACTCCCTGAACCTTTAGGGAGCCAAACGTTGCTCCCCATCCCACACCTGAAGCATCTGTGAACAGATTCTGAGAGGGAAGTGGAGGCTGAAATGGGAGCCCTGGATTCAGAGACAACTGCTGAATCCATCACAGAAGTTCGACCCTGAAAAACGGGAGAAGAGGAACAGGAAAGTCTAGAGGACGCGCATACTGAAGCCACACTGACTTCAGAAACCACTGGAATGTCCTCATGTGGAGCCTGGCCTGAAGAAGTATTGGAATGGTGGAAGCCATGAACCCCAGAGCTCTCAGAGACTCCCTGGCTGAAATGGAGGCCAGGGAAAAAGAGTTTGAAAAAGAAATGAGAGTTAATGCCTTTGGAGAAGGCAGGGATGCCAGCATTGGCACCGTTTGAAACCTGCAACCCAGAAAGACATGATCTTGAGAAGGAGTCAGGGAAGACTTGTTGAAGTTTATTGTGAACCCCAGGCTCTGATGAAGAGAAATGGTAAAATGAAGATTTTCCAAAGGACCTCTGGAGAAGACCCCTGGATCAGCAGGTCATCTAAATAAAGAAAGATTTGGATCCCTTGAAGCCTGCAAAAGGCAATCACAGGAGAAAAGCATTTGGTGAACACCCTTGGGGCAGTAGAAAGGCCAAAGGGCAAAGCACAGAACTGAAAATGCCAGGAAGCAACAGAGAAATGCAAAAATCTCCTGAAAAGAGGATAGATTGGAATAGGGAGATAAGCATCCCTTGAGGTCCAGAGACACCAGAAAGGCCTGAGGGAGCAAGAGAAGAAAAGGGATTGAAGGGACAACATCTGAAAGGAAGGCACCTTCAGAAAGGTATTCAGATGGGAGAGGTCTAGAATAGGTCTCCAAGTGCCTTCTTTTCTGGGCACTAGAAACATTCTGGAATAAAACCCTTTCACCCTTTGGGACACAGGCACTTCTTGAATAGTACCCTGAGACAAGAGGTCCCAAAGAACCTCTGGGAATAAAGAAAGCTGTGCCCAAGGAGGCTGAGGAATGCCCATAAAAGGAGAATGGGAAATCCAGACCATGAAGTACCCTTGACGGATGATTGAAAAAACCCAAGAATCCCGGGTGATCCAGAGCCAAACAGGAAGAGAGAGAGAAAGGTGAAGAGACAGAGGAATGTGGCTTGGAATGGGTAGATAGTCAGGCAGTACCTGATTTGTCAGGAAAGGCAAGCTTAAAATCCCTGCAATCTGAGTGGCTTTAGCAGGAGGAGTCCATTTGCTACCCTTTTACCTTTAGAAGGAGGGCGAGACTGCCTATGAACAAAGGCTGGCTTAGAAGGGTAGTTCGTTGAAATTTAGGTACATCAGAAACAAAGGCATGCTTACGCTCCTGTAAAGCCTTCCCCTTGTCCTGTAGAGACTTAAATAAGGCAGCAGCTGCTTCACCAAACAAAAGAGTATTATCCAGAGAAGCATCCAGCAATGTAGCCTTAATATCATCAGGCAAAGGTTGAAACCAAAGCCAGGAATATCTAATCAGAACTGAGCCTGAAGCAGCACCCTTGAAGAGGCATCTGCAGCATCATAACTACACTTGATGGAATGATGAACTACCTGAGAGGAAATCCCAAGCAAGGAAAGAGCAGAATATTTACCCTCAGAGTCTGGAAGATCAGAAAGAACCTGACAAGCCTGAGAAAGAAGATCAAAGACATACCTACAAATATGGGTCTGATAATTAATAGCCTAAAAGCCAGGGTAGAGGAAGTATAAACCTTCTTACCCAGCCTATCCATGGTCCTACTATCCTTGTCAGAAGGCAGTAACTTGGACAAAGGAAGCAATTGAGACGGCTTATTAGAGGCTACAGACACCACAGAGGGTCAGCAGCCAGGACATTTAAACAAAAAGAAACAATCCTCAGGCACCCTGTAAAACCTATCAGACTTTCTGGGAGCAAGGTGCAGAGAATCCGGCCCTTTAGAGGCAGTGGAAAAACATCCAATAAAGCAGGCAAGACAGCAGGAATGGATGCAGGTTTAGGAAATTTCATTTGCAGTAACTCTTAGTATCTCTTATAGGATATCCAAAATCTGGGCCCAATCCCACTTAAAAACATCCATCATCCTAGAGATTGTGTCCCCAAAGGAAATTTCCTCAGAGGAATTATCAAAGTATGAGACTCCTCCTCCTCAGACCCATAGTCTAAAGGAGAAAGAATCTGGGCAGAATAAACAACCAAGTCATCATCAGAATCCACCTCAGAGGAATGGAATTCTCTGGTCCTTTTAGGGGAAGAGGCAGAGCAAGGAGGAGCAGGAACTGAAACCCCTTGAGGAGTCTGCAATGACAGTAAAGCATTAAATAACCCCTGAATAAAGGCCTGCCACTTACTTTGTGGATCCCTTGGAGCAGAAGAGACATGGTTAGTTTTCTGTTTCTTCTTCAAAGGGACAGCCATCCTGGAAACCTGAGAAGGTCAAAACTAAGGACAGCATTCCCCAACTGCAGTAGGAACCTCTTCCCAAAAGAAAAACTGTGGAACTCCATTAGACCACTTGGAAACAGTCAACCGTGGTTCCCTATGAATGCCCAAAACGGACACATGCAAAGCCAAGTTGGATGTGCTGCCTGAAAAAATTCTCACCAGCCTGCAACCCATATGTGGTAGAAGAACTGACAAAACAACCAGGTGAGCCTCCGGATGCATAATAACCTCAGGAGAAAAATCTGGCAGAGGCTGGACAGTGGAAGATTTTGGCCTTATCTTATGCACCTTCTTCTTCCCAGACGGCTGACCCTCAGGGCAGGAAGTTCCATCCATAGGACTCGCAGCAAGAAGCTTAAGCCACTGGTTCTCAAGATACAAGGAAAGGGAAGAAAGCCTACTACAAAAGGTTTTTGGGACAAACGCCTGACAAACTAAACACGATATATGGTCGTGAGCAGCACCAAAGCAAAAAGACACTTATCATGATGTTCTTGATGGGAAGTCAGTCTCCTACACTGGCATTTATCCTTCCTGAATGACATTAACTCCAAACAGCATGAAACAAAACAGAAAAATTAACCAAAAACCCAACTGGGTACTTATCTGCAACTGTGAGGACTCCAGCAAACAGGAGCAAGCAACAGACCGGTGGTTAAAACAGTGTTCAGACTGGCAGCAAAAAAGTTCTGAGGATGGTATGCCTGAGCGTCACATTTATGCCCTACCTTATGAAAGGAGTAAGCAGGTGACATTCAGCATACCTTAAAGCAATGGAAATCTTTTGTAAACTGGCCAGACAGAGGGCTTCAGGAATCCCATTAGTAAGGAATACTGCAGAGGTGAATGTAAGAACATCATAGTGGCAGTGTGGACATGTTTACAGAGCATAGTAGAATACTGTGAAGTTCCATATCAGGAGCCATTACTGTGATGAAGGACTGTGGTAATTGGGGAACGATGGAGTCTGGGAGACTGACAAATTAATTAAGATACAAATGCTGGAATTCATTTGGGAGAGGCTTGATGATCAGTAGGCATGGGACAAAAGGGAAAACAAGATATCCTGTTGTAGTCCCCAGAAAAAAATGTGTGGTTAAAGCAAGAGTGGAAAATTTACATGTGAATTATTGCACCTTTAAACCAAGCTGGAAACTGTGGGTTTAAGCAGAATGCTGGCCAGTGAAAATGCAGGATGGTAGTAAGGGGGTGGGTGACAAGGGGAAGGAGGATGATGCCTAAGGAAATGACAGGAAGTAGATGTAGTTAGGGGCAAGGATTCTGGTAATAACTATAGTGTGACCACATAGCAGCAGTACAGAAAGGTTGCATGGGAAGGCAGTAAATAAGTACTTGAATGAGATGGTAGGAAGAGCAAAGAAGGTTACCACAGTAGGGAAGGAGTCAGAGGGCGGCTGGACTAAGTAGGTGGCCAGAAAAGGGCAAAGAGGAGAAATGAAACTAAGAGATGATTATAAAAAATTGAGATGGGAAAAGACTAGTCACAACTGGAATGAGAGAACTGAAAGGAACAAGGTAATGAGTAACTGAAAAAGGTATTGCAGGCAATAATTATGGTTTCTCTCTTTTTTAATTTCTCCAAATCTTTTGGGTTTCTAATATGATGACAGGAATGAACCTCATTCCTAAGTCAAAGTATGATTAAAGTTCATGAAATTTAGTATTGTTTCAATCTTTGATGTCAGCCAGAAGTGCTCTTCACAGCACCTGCAATGTGCCCAGTAATGACTCCTTCTGTAATTCTTACAAGGTTGTATGTATTGGTAACATATCTAAATATGATTGTAGATTTTTTTTTTATAAGACCCATTGCTCCTACTACTATTGGAACTGTCTGGGTATCTTTCTTCCACATTGTTTCTGCCTGCTAGTCCTAATAATGTGTGTCTGTCTGTACACAAGACACTGTAGTTACTGGGTGTGGCAATTTCAGTAATCAATGCCACTTTTATCATCTTTTCATTGACCACTATATCCATTTTTCTAACATGGTGATCCCATGTGAAGTAGACTTCATCATTTTCTATGATGCTTTGTTTCCAGTGTTTTTCAGCCACTTCAGTACCATAATGTTTGCACAATCTGCAGTGCAACAGTCTTGCCACATTACCACAAAAAATTATCTGTTTATGTTGGACAGTGTCAGAAATGCCCCGGTTTCTATATTGGTAAAACCAAGAGGCATTTCAGACAGACAGT
Organism: Protopterus annectens; assembly: GCF_019279795.1. NCBI lineage: Eukaryota > Metazoa > Chordata > Ceratodontiformes > Protopteridae > Protopterus > Protopterus annectens. The sequence goes on along the minus strand of NC_056733.1, from coordinate 1,991,539,737 downwards.
GTATGAGCATCAATACAGCATCAACAAAAAGAACCCTAACAATGCTTTAACAAAGCATGTGGTTGATTACCTAGATCATCATTGTTTTGTATTATATCACAGATCAAGTTAAAAAGGGAGTTTGTGGAGGACCATGGCTCTTACTGGAAGAGAGGGAACTACATTGGCAGTTCAGGTTAAATGCTTTTGTGTACCCAGGTCTTAATGATATTTGTTGTACAAAATGTGTTTTGAAAATGAAATCACTAGAAAGATGAGAGCATAAAATGTACATATATATATATATATATATATATATATATATATATATATATGTGTGTGTGTGTGTGTGTGTGTGTGTGTGTGTGTGTGTGTGTATAAATACATATGTATACATTATTTATTTAATGTTGTATGTATGAAAGATTTTTAACTGTATGCTGATTATTTATTGCATTTAAAATGGAACTGTTCATATATATTGTTTTAACAATTTTTTAGGGTGTCTTGTAACTTTAATTAGTTAAAAGGGTTATGACATCATGGAGGGAGTATTCTATATATTTTAAGATTTGTAAATGAGATTTTGCCTGATAAGTTTACTTATTTATAGTGTTCGAAAGCGCTTACATAAAAAGTTTTTGTTGGAGTATACCAGTCCTCCTACAGGCCAGAGCAGGAAGGCACCCAGGGGCAATGCTTATCCTTCCAGCTTCTCTGGTCTTGGGCACAGTGAAAGCAACATTTGGCTGTTCTTAATCTATAGCTGGCATCAAAATACAGCAATATGTGGTTCTTCTAGGACCAATACTTGGAGTATAGAATAGAAATCTGAATTTTTTTATCTTTAATATTTGAGAAATCAGTGTTTGACTGTCTCATACTTGAAACTTCAGTATATTTCTGCCTCCCTGGGACAGTGCAAGGAACCAGGGTGAAAATATAGACTTCCCACACCCTATAGTTTTTGGTCTTTGTGTAAAAAGTGTGGGCTATCTCGAATGTGGAATGAGACACAGGGATCCTTTGGCAGCCCCCTACCCACTACAGTTGTTTTACAGCTGTTTATGACTATTTTACACATGGAATCAGACAAGTCTGAAGTATACCTTCCTCGTAGAAGTGGTGGTAGGTAACCGTGGTGTGAATTGCCTCCTTACAGACCACTATGTTCCCAGTCTTTGTGAGAACAGTGTTGAAATGTGTCACTCAGTGGCAGGAACAGGGTGGTTAGAAATATATCTTCATTCAGTGGAGAGTTGCTGGTGGAGAGCCAGGGTGAAAGTTTGAGCCTGCCTGATCATCATGAGCATTGGTATGAGTGCTAGGGAGAGACACTGAATGTGTTCTTCCCTGGGGTTGAAGTGGTGTGATTCTTGGCTTCCCAGCCCCTACTGTCTCAGTAATGATGACAATAATAGAGTTGGCCAGTTACAAATTGAGTAGTGAGTGCAGAAGCTGTGGTATATGTATTCCTTCCAGGGGCAGTGCTATAGGTTCATAGGATGATACTAGGCTATTGGCCTAGAGACCCTTATAAGTCTAGCCAAGAATTTTGCCCATGTTGCCACAAAGTCAGCACCTGTTTCCCCTGTCCAGCAGGGACACAGTTGGGATCCCATGGGTGTATTTTCTGTTTCCCATCCAGTCATTCAGTTTCCCCTTAAAGAGGGTTAGTGAGGTACTCTAACAGGGAGATGGTGTCTATTCCACAGATGGGGGAGTCTTTGGGACAGAAGTCTATCCCACCAACAAGTTCTATTAATGTCACAGACCAGGTTGAGGCCTTATTCTGCAGGTTGTGTGAGTGGAGTTTGACTTACGGATATGCAACAACTCCATCAAGGCTGGGTCTGAGATGGCCTTGTATGCCATGCACAGGTCACCTCTGGATTAGAACCCTAAACACCATCCCACAAGCTAACTGTCTAAGCGCTTTGAGCCATTGAACCTTATGGTTTGGATCTGGGTCTTCCAGATTCTTGTGCCTCTGTCTCAGCCACAGCACCATTGGACTATCCTGAGTATATGACTAGGCACTTTTGGGGCAAGATGCAGACTTCCCACACCTGTAATAGGGAACCAGAGTCATGACTGGAACCTTTCACACTGTATATTCTGGAGTACAGTAGCATCAGAGTATCCAAAGCATGATTCAGTTGTGTTGGCTGGCAGTATACATGTTGGAGCAGTGCAAGGGTTGCATCTGAACCTCACACACCATGTATTCTCAGTGATACAAGCATCATACTATCTTAGACCTAGGATTGGGTACAGAGAGCAGAAATATATGCTTTTCACTGGCAGTGGCAGGTAGCAAAGTTGAGAATCTTCTCCCAGATTCTGTAGTCTCTATCTTGGATAGAAGTCAGGTGTCCTACTGTCTCAAATCGGAGGTTGAGCACAGTTGGCAGTAGTACACATCCTTCTAGGGCAGTGGCTGGAGGCCATATTGCAATTAACCCAGAATTTACATTTCAGCTATACTGTAGTTAGTCTTTAACCTAGACCTGGGAGATAAAGGAGCAGTGACATATGCACTCAACCTTGGGGCATTACCAAAAGACCAGGGTAGAAATCTAGGCCTGTAAGGGCTTGCAGCATCTGTCTAATCCATGCTATCATTAGACAATCACAGAAGCCAATCTTACAACAGTGGGGCAGTAAATTATGAAGTCCTTTCAGAGTAGGTGAGAGAACCCAGGATGTGAAGCTGGGTCACCCAAATGTGAAGAGATTTTAATAAGAGGGTGAAAATGTCTTTTTTATCTGATGATGGGTGCAGAAAGAATGGCATTGGATGCTGTCATTAAGCTGAACACGTAGATAGAACAGAATCTCACTAAAAATAACAGTGGTCACAGAAACACAAGACTTGTGCACTATTGGATGCTGTCATCCCATGTATAGTGAAAGGGATTACGGTGCAAATCTGGGCCTGCTAGACCATTCTGTTGGTTTGGTGAAACTTACATAGGTTCATAGGTTGGTACTAGGCTATCAACTCTGGGGCCTATACAAGCCTAGCCAAGCAATTCCCCGGATATTTCTTCCCACAATATTTACTTCCCTGGACCCCTGTCTAGCAGGGTGACTGACGTGATCCCCAGGGTGAATTTCCTATCTCCCATCCAATTGTCAAGGTTTCTTTTGAAGAGGGTCAAGGAGGCACTCTGCTTGACATGTATGGGCAGTCTATTCCAGAGTATGGGGAGTCTCTGGGTCAGGAACCTATCCCTCCGGCATGTTTTGCTCATTGTGATGACAAGGTTTAGATCACTGGAGAGTGTGGCTCTGAGGTATTGGGATTTCTTTAAGTGAAGCATGTTCAACAGCTCAGGGTTTGACATGGCCTTGTATGTTAAGCAGAGATCACCTCTGAGTAGACAAAATGCCACAGAGTATAGCTGGAGTTTTTTTAGACGGTCAGCATAAAGCATCTGCTTTAGGCCTGTGATTCTTTTAGTGAGGTATTTCTGCAGCCTTTCCAGCTGTTGCAGATGTCTTGTGAGGTACATACAAAACAGGGCATTGTACTCTATTATGGGTCTAATGAGGGATGAGTACAGTGGGACAATGGCCTCCTTTTTTCTGGATGAAAAGCCCTTAGTGATGAGGTGTGCCACATACAAGGATTTCCTGACTGTTGTGGCGATGTGGTTATCGAAGGTGAGACCATTGTCCGCCTGTGTCCCTAAGTCTCTCATCACACTTTCGGTGTTTAGTGTACTGCGCCTTATGTGGTAATTCATGGGTACATAGTTTCTCCCAAAGGGGATAACTATACATTTCTTGGCATTAAGCTTGAGCCCATGGCTCTGCCACCAAGCATCTGTTTCTGTAAGGCCCTTTTGTAGAATATCCACATCATTTGGGGATTCAATAATGGCTCCCAGTTTGCAGTCATCTGCGAACTTTGTTAGCCAGAGTCCCTTAGTGTTGGCTTGTACTTCGGTACTTCAGAGAAGTAGATGCCAAACAAGAGCAGTCCCAGTACTGAACCCTGAGGTACTCCACTTGTCACTTGTCTGCAGCTGGATTTGGAGTCAGCTACTTTTACAGTCTGGGTTCTGTCAGTAAGATAGTTGGCAACCCATCGAGTGATGTAGGGATTTATGCCCAGCTTAGTAAGTTTATCTATGATTCCAGAGTGGGGGGTGGTGTCAAAGGCCTTGGCAAAGTCCAGATAGGCTGTGTGGACTGCCTTACCCTTGTCCACAGCTCTGGAGACTGATTCAAAGAAGTCAATCAGGTTCAGGAGACAAGATCGGCCCTTCACAAACCCAAACTGGGTGGGGTCCAGTGTTTGAAGGTTGCCAATGTCTTTCTTTATAAGTTCCATGATAATGTGTTCCATGCCCTTGCAGATCACGCTTGTCAGACTGATGGGATGGTAGTTCCTGGGATCCAAGGTGGATCCCCCTTGTGGAGTGTGTTGCGTTTGCATTTTTACCTTAAATGAAGACAAGACACTTTTTCCTCTCTTCCAGTGATATTTATTACACACGTGTGGGAGCCTACTGGAAAGTACCAGGGAGGCTCCCCAAACAAAGGAATGCATAAGCTTATATGCTGGTGATATTGCTGATAGTACAAAAATATAAACTAGACCAACTAAAATAGTATAAAAGACAATTAACCAATCAGTGGTTTACCTGTAGGCTTGAAGCAGTTCACATTACTACATCTCTAGGAAGAGAAAGAAAATCGGATATACTTCCATATAAGGCACATTTCCTGCCATCAGACAGGCTCTTGTTCTTCTGTACTTTTCCATTATTCACAGTTTACTTAATAGTTCATAGTTCAAATCAACACATACAGGTTCTTCACATGCTCAATCTCCTTTGAACACATGCTTTGACCATCCATATTCTACAACAATCCCCATTTGATGCTGTGTAAGCATCACCATTTAGTCTGTCATACATTTGCCCTAGGTCTAACATAACCATGTGGCTAGTTCCTCCAGCATTGTCACATATTTTAATTTCATCATTCATAACTGTAGGCATATACAACTTTGGCTCCTTTTTAGTAGTCTTGAAAGACATTAATTTCAAAATCAGTGTTTTGATTAAAAACACAACAAGAAAAGCAATAAGAGCTAATACTGCAATTAATAAGATTACATTTAAAAGTCCACCTCCTCAACCTGAAAACAGGTTAGTTAGCCATGCCCACATTGAGTTGTTGGCCTCCTTGGCCTTAGAGATTTCAGAGACTCTCTGAATAAGTTTGAGATTACTTTCAATTTTGTGCTGATTGTTAGGAATAAACATACAGCACTCCTCCTGGATTAAAGCACAAGTTCTGCCTTTCGCCGCCAGGGTGAAATCGAGAGCCATACGATTTTGGAGGACTACAGCTCTCATGGCAGTCAGTTCATTAGTCACTAGTTCTAAGGCAGAAAATGTGGCATTGCTTAATACTTCAAGCAATTTAGACAGTTTTCTCAGTTCCCAGATTGATTTTGCTCCTCCGTATGCTGGAATTATACCAGCACATGATATGATGTCATCACCCAAGTCCATATGAGACAGTTCTTTAGTGCCAGCATGAGCTAAGTCATGATGATAAATCCATGATGCATTAATTTGGCCTAACAGATTGGTAGGCTTTTTAACCTCTTGCACATTTCGGATTTTCCTTTGAGGTAAGGCAGATGTATGTCGAATGGCTGGAACGAGATAATCTAAGAAACAGCTACCAGACCAGATCTCCAGTATCCATTTATAGGCTCTTCTTCCACATATAAAATAACATTCTTGTACCAAGGTGGTAACATTTGAAGAGTGGTCACTGCCTGTGGTTATGCCATGGAATATGGCAAGAAATACTATTTTACGAGAACCAAATAATGAGGCATTTCTTAATATCGGCTGAATGGCATCAAATGAAACTCAATAGCCCGAGGCTAAGCATTTTCCTTTTGTATCATTGCACTGGTATTCGATTGTCATATTGCAGATACTTTGTCCCATTTTTCAAATCCAGTGATGTTGACTTAAATAATTCTGTCGGAAACACAGAGTGCCATTGCGACAGAGAGAAAGTTGTAATGCAATAGATTTAATGGATGTAATGTTAGCAGTGTTGTCAAGTAGACTAGTCCATGTATTAATGATACTTAGTGGAGCCGCAGCCAATAACAATCCCTCATGTACAGAGGGAATAGAAGTGCAGATCCAGCAGTTAGAGACGTTGAATGTAGAAGCATAAACATATTTGATGGCTTGATAGGTGTTGAAAGATGGGTGCCAAATGGCTCGTTTGGCATGATGCATTGATGGAGCAGGAAATAGAAATCGCCACAGCAAAAATAACAGTACAACAAGAATGACCACCAAAACAATTGTTCAATATTTGTGTGGAAATGGTGGTTGAGTCTGTGTAGTGTCAGAAGTTTGGAGTTTTCCAAAAGGGTAAATATTAGGCATTGTCAGGTACTGGAACAGTTTTACTGCGAGTACGTGTAGCAATAGGAGGAGAATCTGGAGTTGAAAAAGGTAAAGGCTGTTGATCTTTAGACGGCACAACTTTTTTGATGTGTGAAATGTGGATCCAAGTTGGAGATCCCTGCAGTCACACAGCAGATGACGTAGTTAGAAGAACCAGGAAGGGCTCCTTCCAAGGTGGCTGGAGCTCTGTTTTTTTAGAGAAAGATTTAACATAGACCCAATCCCCTGGTTGCAAACCGGATGCTTAAAAAGGATCAGGAAGATTTTGAGCAACTGCTACTTGTCAATGGTGAAACTGTAAGAAAGAAACAAGAGATTTGCAATACAAAAGAACATCATTGTCAAATGCATCATATTCAGAAAAAGGTGGGGGTGGTGTCATGGGCATGCGCAAAGGGCGACCCATGAGTATTTCATGTGGAGAAAGACCCTTAGTAGGATGCGGTTGTGACCGCATAGAAAGTAAAGCTAGTGGTAAGGCCTGTACCCAAGTTAGGCCTGTTTCTGAAGTGATTTTAGCAAGACTGGTTTTCAAAGTCTGGTTCATACGTTTAACAATACCAGATGCCTGTGGTCTGCATGGACAATGAAATTTATAGTAATGCCTAACAAGTGTCCCTCGGTCAGAATATATTTGACAAGGAACACCAAAACGAGGTATCACTTCATAACACAAATTTTTTGCAACTGAAATAGCATAATTCTTAACACATGGGTAGGCTTTTAACCATCCCAAAAAAATATCAACAATAGTTGAAACATATTTAAAACGAGCACAAGGTGGAAGTTCAATAAAGTCCCATTGTAAGGCACAAAATGGTCCCATTAGCTTTGGTATAGGTTGAGCGGGAGCCAGAGTGCCCTTTGAAATGTTATGCTGTAAACAAAAGGAGCACGTGCTCAAAAAATGTTGCACAGAAGCAGAAAGTCCTGGGGCAAACCAATCCTTCTGGATTTGTTTAATCAAGGCTTGTACCCCAACAAGAGCTGCAAATGGTACATTTTATAAAAGAATTTAACTTGGATGTGGGGCAAATTAATCTGCCATCCGGGTGCTGCCAAATTGAATCGGAGCGTTGAAAACAATTGTGGGACAGCCATGTTTTTTTTTTTTTTTGATTGCGATGCTTCAGTTTGTAAAGCTTTGAATACAGTAGTGTCAAAAGTAAGTGTTTCTAAAATAGGCTGGAAAAATTTTCCCTGAACATTATTCGAAAGAGCAGCCTACTTGGCAGCCCAGTCAGCTAAAATATTTCCCTTAGCTACTAGGGAGCCATTAGACTGGTGAGCTGCACACTTGACAACAGCAATTTTGGAAGGTAATAAGTCCTGCAAGAGGTGATCGATATACAGGTAATTTTTTATTGGTGCCCCAGAGGATGTCAAAACCCCCCTTTCCTTCCATAGGGTACCAAAATCAGGAACAACACCATGGGCATAATGTGAATCAGTATATATAGTAACAGATTTGTCTTTGGCCATTTTACATGCATGCAAAAGTGCCACTAATTCCACGGCTTGTGTGGAAGTGCCAGGTGGTAATTGTCCATTTTGCAAAGCCTGAGATGGCGAGCAGACTGACCATGCAGCCTGAAGTTTGCCAAAATTATTTCATAAATAGGATCCAGCCACAAAAAGAACTAAATCAGGATTAAGCAACGGAACATCTTGCAAATCTAATCTAGGAGGCAAAACAGTGTTAACTACAAGCACGTAGTCATGTGGTTCACCCTTATCACTAGTTGGAATTAATGAAGCAGGGTTTAGTGGTGGGCAACGTGTAATCTGAATAGTGGGATTACTTAATAAACTTAACTCATATTTAGTGAGGCGAGCATTAGAAAGATATTGAGTCTTTGTTTTTAAAAGTAATGCTTGTACCATATGAGGTACCGCTAATATAGTGTCATGCCCTAATGTCAGTGGTGCTGCCATATCTATCAAAACAGCAGCAGCTACTACTGCACATAAACAGGATGGGTAGCCAGAAGCAACAGTGTCTAACTGAGTACTCTAGTATGCTATAAGTCGATATCCTCCTGTGCGCTTGTGCCAGTAAGACCAGGGCAGTTTTATTTCTTTCGTAACAGAAGAAAACAAAGGGTTTAGAGTAATCTGGGAGCCCCAGGGCAGGTGGGTTAATCAATGCCGTTTTAATAGCCTAAAAGGTGGTTTCTTGTTCAAGGGACCAAGGCAAAGGGTCTGTGACCTCCTTTTTTAAGAGCTATAACAGAGGAGCCGAAATTTCTGAATTTTCTGAAAAATTGGGCACCCACTGTCTACAATAACCTACTAAGCTGAGGAATCCCCTAAGTTGTCTTTGAGTTACAGGGTGGGGAGCAGCCTGAATGGAGGTTATTCTGTTTGAAGTATTTGACGTGAACCTGTGGAAATGATATGTCTCAGGTATTGTACCTTTTCTTGAGCAAACTGCAATTTGGATTTATTTACCTTAAAACCTCGTTTGGCTAAAAATTTTAGAACTAGAAGTGAGTCTTTTATACAAGACTGGGTATCTTGTGAGGCAAGAAGAATATCATCTACATACTGAACTAATACTGAATGTGGTGGCAATTGTAAATCCTACAGTTATCTATGCATCTCTCTGGAAAACAAGGTTGGAGATTCTACATACTCTTGAGGTAGTCGGGTCCAAGTGTACTGTTGGCCCTTATAAGTGAATGCAAACAAATACTGACTATCTGCATGTACTGGGATAGAGAAGAAAGCTGATGAAATATTTATAACCATAAAACAATGTGCTGTAGGTGGGATACAGCTCAAAATCGTTGCTGGGTTTGGTACGAGTGGGAAAACAGGCAAGACGGCTTTATTGACTTCCCACAGGTCTTGCACAAATCTGTAAGCTTGTTTACCAGGTTTCTTTACCGGTAGAACTGGGGTATTACATGGACTTGTTGTAGGTACTATAATTCCTTGTTGCATGAGGGCAAAAATGATGGGGGCAATACCAGATGTGGCCTCTATTGTGAATGGGTACTGTGGTATGCAGGGTAACTTAGCTCCAGATTTTAAGGTTATTTTAACAGGAGTGGCTGAAATCAGAAATCCAACATCATTATCATGAGTGGTCCATAGATGAGAGGGTAATGAGGTTAAATGCTTATTCTTGTCGAGGTCAGACTGCATACACATTGTTTGCAGAGTGATGTTATCATCTAAAGTAGCCAAAACACTATTTTCTTTGTCTGAAGGTACTTGTAAGTATACTCCTTCAGCGGTACAGAAGATAGTTGCTTCCATCTTACAGAGCAAATCTCTTTCCAATAAATTTAACGGTGTGAGGGTCCTACTAAAAATGCATGATTGTCTTGCAAAGGTCCCAAAGTCACTGGGACTGGGATGGTTTTAGAATATTCAATAGGAATGCCAGAGACACCTCCCCCTCTGGTTACGTTATTGGAGAGGGGGACATTTATTGCTGCTTCACCGGCTAACATGGATTTGGATGCTCCAGTATCAATCAAGAAGGGGTACGGTTTGTTTTTGACAAGTAACATAACATGTGGTCCATTTTGATCCACAGGTATGAAAGGGCACAACTGCTGTTGTCCTTGCTCAGGCAACCTTCATTGTGATGACTGCTGATTGGATGGAGTCCAGTTAGAATTCCACTGAGGTGACGTATCAGTGGGTGGGGCAGGTTGCTCAGCCAGATACGGATATTCATTTTGCCAGTGGCCTACTTGGCCGCAATTAAAACACTCCATTTGATTTTGTCCGAGTGTGGCTGATCGATCTTCCTGCCAGTTTTGTCTGTTATGGCTTCCAGCCGCTTGGGGTCCACCTTTCCCTCTTTCCCATCCACGTCCTCCCCGTCCATGCTGCCTGAAGGCAGTGCACATCTGCTTTAACCAATTTCTCTTGTAAATCCTTTTTTTCCTGCACTAAGTGGTTGGAGAGGTATTGCTCTTGTATAGCTCATTCATGCAATCCAAGACTAGGCCAATTTAAACACACTTCTTTTAACTTATCTTGTACTTTTGGGCGTAACCCATCTATGAAAGCAGCCGGCAATCCACTTTGTGCCAGCCCTTCGGTGGGTTCGGGGTACCCAGTATAAGTCTCAAAGGCTTCAGTGAAATTATTTAAATACTCGTCCACGGGTTTGTCTTCTTTTTGAAGTATTGACTTGATTTTGGACCAGTTGGGTGTGGGTGGGTGGGACTATTATTGTGATAGCACCTACTAAACACTGTCTAACCGCTTCAAACCCATTATCTCCATGTCAGTCATGTTTCGGAATTGGAGTAGGGACATTAGCATGGTCCCAAATTCGTTTTATCAGATCAGCCGGTATGGCGTACTGAAGAACTGCCTTAACTTCTTTTATCATAGGATTTTGTAAACAAATATGTCCTGCCAGCACACTCTGGAATTTAGCTGGGTTAGTACAAATGGGCGGTAACGATTTAGTAATGGCTTGAAAATCAACCGCCGACCACACCCTAGGTACTACAATGGTCAGTGGTTCCTGTGCACTTCTAGCATGGGCTGGGTTAGGTACCTCCCTCAAAGGTAACAATCTGTCTTCATCTGATTACTCCAACCCTGAATCTGGGTTAAATTTATCTGGTCCAAAATACCCGTCCCCACTGTCCATTATAGCGGGGAACTGACCAAAAAGCCTTCGTCGATGTAAATGTCGTTTTTCTTTACCTTTATAGTAGAGTTTAGCCTTAAAATACTTTACAGCTTTTGCTTCTTTATGAGTCTTACTATGAGTTTTTGGTCCCTTTTTTATCGCTTGTGTCTGGATCTGAGTCACTAGAGTGACTATCCACTGCTCGTTCCCTTTCTTTAGGGTGGGATCTTTAGTGATGGAATCTGGCTGCTGTGCTTCCGCTCCTTGTTGAGTGAGGGGGGGCTGATACTGCAGGGGTACAACTGGTGGTGCAGTTGGTGATGGGGGAAGGCAAGCATTATCGTAATTTAGCTAATTCCTTCACAGGATAAAGCCCCTTAAAGGGTGGGTCCTTTAAATATTTACCATTTACTATATCTAAGTTACTAGCAGTTTGTTGTAATTATTTCAGTTGCTCTTTTAATTTCTGCTGATTATCCTTTAAACTACTAATAACTGAATCCTTTTCTCTTTCTTTCGCCTCTGTCATCCAATCATTAAATGCTGCCCAGCACAACCCTGGTATTCTTCTCCCCCTTCTTTTCTTTCCTATGGAGATTTAGCAAAATATTTTTATTAAAACTACCATTCTCTGGAAAGGCAAGTTTACCATCGTCCTCAGTGAGGGCGACCCACTGACTTATAAACATACAACTGTCCTGGGACACACGAAAAAACATATAACCAGCTGGTGTACCTCTTTCTCGCTCTTTTATGGTTTCCACACTTGCTCCCATTTTTACACAATAAGCTATTCTGTATTTTACAGAGGTAGCTATGATGTTTTGTAAACGTTATTTTTCCCCACTCTCATATCTCCTTTCACTCATATGTCACCAGTGTTTCATTTTATCCCACTCTCATACTGCACAATCAATAGCAGAGAGGAAAAAAAAAATACATGCCACTTGCCTCAAACAAGTGAATGAGAGGAATTACTACATTTCTATAAAATTATCAATACCAAATTTGTGAAGCAGATAAGTACAGGAAATGAAAGAAACACTGCCAGAACAGAAAATTCCATCATGGGGCCCTTTTACTAGCAGTGCTTTGTTCAATCCCCAACTACCACAGCCATTGTCAATTCAGATCTGAGTCACGGCACCAATTGTTGCGTTTGCATTTTTACCTTAAATGAAGACAAGACACTTCTTCCTCATTTTCAGTGGTATTTATTACACACGTGTGGGAGCCTACTGGAAAGTACCAGGAAGACTCCCCGAACAAAGGAATGCATAAGCTTATATGCTGGTGATATTGCTGACAGTACAAAAATATAAACTAGACCAATTAAAATCATACAAAAGACAATTAACCAATCAGGGGTTTACCCATAGGCTTAAAGCAGTTCACATTACTACATCTCTAGGCAGAGAAAGAAAATTAGATATACTTCCATATAAGGCACATTTCCTGCCATCAGACAGGCTCTTGTTCTTCAGTACTTTTTCATTATTCACAGTTTACTTAATAGTTCATAGTTCAAATCAACACATACAGGCTCTTCACATACTCAATCTCCTTTGAACACATGCTTTGACCATTCATGTTCTACAAGTGGGATAACTGTAGCTGTGCACCACTCAGTGGGCATGAAGCCTGAGGTGAGGCTACGATTAAACATGACACTTAGATGAGGTGCCAGATCATTTTATAGTTCATGTAGTACACAGCCTGGGATGTCATCTGGTCCTATGGATGCTGTATTCTTAGCTTTGGAGAGTGCGGTTTCTACCTGTGTGGCCATGATTACCAGAATTTGGCAATCTTTTGGTATTGAGATGGGCTCTTTAGGAGTTGAGAGAGGGTGAAGTTGGCACTAAATTGATCTGCCAGGATATTGACAATATCCTTGGGATCAGTATATTTAATGCCATTCTGTTGTAGCTCAGACCAGATCTGAGCATTGCCATTTAGATTCTTTACATAACTATAGAATGCCTTGTGGTTGTCTTTGGAATCTTTGGCAATTTTATTTTCGTAACTAGCTTTGGAGGATTTTATGAGGGATCTCAGCTTCTTACTGAGGCTGGTAAGGGAGTTTTTTGCATCCTGGGATTTTAGTCTTTTCTGCAACAGTTTCTTCCTTCTGTTGTATAGTTTGTTTATGGCAGGGGACCACCAGATTGGCTTTCTTTTTTTGGAGGAGAACATCTTGGTTCTATTTGGGATGACACGATTCATGCACGAGTGGATGTGCTCATACAGTGCCTTAGTGTAGGATTCAGCAGTCGAACTTTCAGCTCCTGTCTGCATGGATGCCATGAAGTTTGTCACTTCTGACTTAAGTAGCATGAAGATGGCTTTGGAGAAGTTTTTTACAGAGGTTTCCTTACTGGGGAGTGGGGGTGGGATGTGGATGCCAAGGGTGATTAGCTTATGGTCAAACTTGACCAATAGGGGGGTGACCACTGGTGTGGAGCATCTATCTCCCATTTTGGTAATGACCAGGTCTAGGATATTGGAGCCCCTGGTGGGACACTGGATTAGCTGATTAGAGCGTTGGAATTTATGAATTCCAAGAACCGTTGGGAAAAGGTGTTGGTACCAGAGTAGTTTTCCCAGTTAATGGCAGGGTAGCTGAAATCACCCAGTATTAGGGTGTTTGTTTGTATCTTAATATTTTCCAGTATGTTTAGAAAGGTGTAGTGAGAATCTTGGGGCATGGTGGGGGATCTGTAGCAAGCTACAATTTGGATTGCAGTCTTACCTAGTGTTAGTTGCATCTGGAGATTTTCAGATGCTTTGTGTTGGGCAACTAGCCTGGAGGTGTGAATATCCTTGGTGAATATGGACTCTCCTCCACCGTTAGTGTTTTGGTCTTCATTTGGTGGCCGAAAAGTGTCGTAAGAGTTGTAGCCTGGTATTGCAGGGGTGCTCTCTGGAGTCTTGAACCAGGTCTCAGTTACTCCACAGACATCGATGTTCTCCATTTTTAGGAGTGTCTCAAGAGAGTGCATTTTGGGGTTTAGACTTCTAGCATTGAGTAGCATTACCTTCAGATTTTGCATGCTTGTATCTGTTATGGTGGTGTTTTTGTCCTTTGAACCTTGCCTAAAAAAGGCACTATAGGTGTGGCAAGATCTTCAGCCAGTAACCTGAATGCTAGGGGTGACAGGTGCAGACCAGCTCTGGCAAAGCATCATGGTTTGTTGATCATGTTGTCCCAGTCAGACAGATACTGTAACCCTTTTGAATGACAGCAGAAGCTTAGCCAATTGTTGAAGTCAATCATTTTGTCCTTATACTGTGGTATCATTCTGGGCGAAGGCAGGATGCTACTCAGGGCTAGGGTCATACTTGCTTGGGCCACATGATCTGACAGCTCTTCCATGTCTTTTTTCATATAGTCCAGGGAGGTATGCCTCAAGTCACTCACTCCAGCAGGGACAATAACAGAGTCGTATTTGTACTTGTTGTGGAGTGACTTGAGTGCGTACGTTATGTGGTGGATCCTGGCACCCGACAGGCAGCTGACTGTAATTTTCTCCTTCCTCAGCTTGGTGAGTGGGACATCAGTGTGCCTGACTATAGAGTCACCTATGACTAAAGTGTTGGGTGTGTTTTCTTGCCTTAGTGGCTGTTCTTGGGTGACACACTGGTATTGTGAGCTATGTGTCACTTTGGTTGTGACTGGTGTTTGTTTGCGTTTCATCTTCAAGGTCCTTGTTGCTTGGGCAAGTTAATGTTAAGGGCCTCTGCATATGTGGGTTTAGTGTTGCTATGTGTGGGTTTTGAAGGGCTATGTGTTGCTTGAGGTGTAGTGCAGGTGTTACACTTCTCCTCTTGACTGTCTAGCACAATCTTGGCTGGAGAGAGCTTTGCTTCCACTTTGGCTATGTAAGTGCATTTCTCACAGGTTGTAGTGTAGGGTGGTAGGAGGAGAGGGTTGTCTGTGTACATAAGGCAGTTGCTGCATTGCCCAGTATGCTCAGATTCACCAGGTTGGCAGGAGATATCACCGGAAGCTGACCCTTGGACATGCCTGTTTAGGTGCTGTTTTTTGTAAAGTACAAGAGCTGTTTGGAATATCTCTAAACAAGTTTCAAGGGTCTGTGAGAAAGCTATATACGAGTTCTGCCAGGTAGGTGTGAAAGAGCCACAGTATGAATCCAGGCCTCCCTGCCTCTATATGGCTGTGTTCTTGCCAAATGCGATGTCAGACGTTTCAGGCCTAGAGCTAGATGGTAGCATATGTGGTCTCTGGTGGTTGTGATGGTGATACAAGGTGATAATCATTCCTTCCTTTGGCTTGGAAGGCATGGAAGCAGTGGAGTCTGATTACCTGAAACCCAAGTACTGGGGAGAGTGGTGTATGAATGGCCCTTCCATAGAAGATGGCATGAAGCCATTATGTAAATCTGAGCTTTCAAGACTCCCCCTGTCATCTTGATCTTTGCAAAAGCAATGTCAAGACGGGTCCCTATTAGTTCATCAAAATTTCCATTCAGCAAATGGCATTTTTGGTGCATTTACATCGAACATGCCATTTTTTGAACTGAAATCAGAGTACAGTGAAGATCAGAAAATTTGTCATTTCCTCTCTGTAGTGCAATCTCTGAGTCACTATATATAATTAGTAAATCCTCAGGAAAGGGAAAAAACAGGAACAACCTGCTGATTTCCTTGGATTTTAATAAATCAAACAACGAACAAGCGAAAAGTCAATACACTGTGCAGTGGCAGTGTTATTAAAATGTTTTTTTTTTTTCCCAGAGGTAAGATGCAGGGTTAGGGTTAGCATGCATTGTTAAAGTGATACAGGGTCGTTAAGCCATTGCTTAACTTAATTAATTCAGCAATGGCTTAACGACCCTGTATCACTTTAACAATGCATGCTAACCCTAACCCTGCATCTTACCTCTGGGAAAAAAAAAAACATTTTAATAACACTGCCACTGCACAGTGTATTGACTTTTCACTTGTTCGTCGTTTGATTTATTAAAATCCAAGGAAATCAGCAAGTTGTTCCTGTTTTTTCCCTTTCCTGAGGATTTAACAGTTTTCTTTATTGTTTTACTTGGTTTTGTTATATATAATTAGTGCCACAAGAGTGTAATTCGATGAATGGCATTTCTGATGAAATGTCATTTGTCGAAGTGAGTTTTTGCTGATTTAATATAGACCCATCAAGACAGTCTGGCATCAAAGGCCAGATGGGGAGATTCCTCAATAAAAGAAGACAGGGTGTAAATAACATGTCCTGTGAAGACTGCCTCAAAGCCCTGTCCCTGTACTCAATCTCCTACAGACTACTGAGGGCAATCTACGCCTAACCTAAAAGGCATTCTCCAGTCCAGCCCTGATGGCTCTGCTACTCATTTGGAAAACAAATAACACTAGAATTACCTATTCTAAGGATATAAACCAAGTCTGTGACATAAACAAAACACGCTAGAGGGAGAGGTATGTTTCTCAGAAATTACCCTTCTCTGAAACAGACTCCCCATTCATGTGCAACAGCTCTTCCCATTCATGTGCAACAGCTCTTCCCTAATCCTCTTCAAATGCAGTTGGGAAATTGTAAATTCATCCATGGATTGTCGACTGGGGTCCTTATAGACAAGGGTAGCTTGTAGAACACTGAGGACGGGCATATATAGAGCACTGATAATTAGGAAGAGTAAGGCAATGAAACCAGCCACTGGGGATGCGCAAGCCAGTGCATTCCTTTGTGCCGGTCCCAAGTCCAGATAAATGGGGAGGGTTGCGTCAGGAAGGGCATCCGGCGTAAAATTTTGCCAAATCATACATGCAGAAAACAGTAGAGGAAGAGTAAGGCATGAATAGCTAGACAGAGAGACCGAGCTAGTAAAGATGTGCAGCAGGTAAGGGTGATAAAGGATAATGAGGGAAACATACTCACAAGCGAGGAGAGTGTGTTGAGCAGATGGAAAGAGTACTTTGAGGGGTTGATGAATGAAGAGAATGAGAGGGAGAGAAGGTTGGATGATGTGCGGATAGTGAATCTTGAAATGCAGTGGATTAGCAAGGAGGAAGTAAGGATAGCTATGAAGAGGATGAAGAATGGAAAGGCTGTTGGTCCAGATGACATACCTGTGGAAGCATGGAGGTATTTAGGTGAAATGGCAGTGGAGTTTTTAACTAGATTGTTTAATGAAATCTTGGAAAGTGAGAGGATGCCTGAGGAATGGAGAAAAAGTGTTTTGGTAACGATTTTTAAGAATAAGGGTGATGTGCAGAGCTGTAGTAACTACAGAGGGATTAAACTGATTAGTCACAGCATGAAGTTATGGGAAAGAGTAGTGGAAGCTAGGTTAAGAAGGGAGGTGATGATTAGTGATCAGCAGTATGGTTTCATGCCAGGAAAGAGCACTACAGAAGCGATGTTTGCTCTGAGAGTGTTGATGGAGAAGTACAGAGAAGGTCAGAAGGAGTTGCATTGTGTCTTTGTGGATTTAGAGAAAGCATATGACAGGGTGCCTAGAGAGGTGTTGTGGTATTGTATGAGGAAGTCAGAAGTGTCAGAGAAGTATGTAAGAGTGGTACAGGATATGTACGAGGGTAGTGTGACAGCGGTGAGGTCTGCGGTGAGAGTGATGGATGTGTTTAAGGTGGAGGTGGGATTACATCAAGGATCAGCTCTGAGCCCTTTCTTATTTGCAATGGTGATGGACAGGTTGACAGACGAGATCAGACAGGAGTCCCCGTGGACTATGATGTTTGCAGATGACATTGTGATCTGTAGTGAGAGTAGGGAACAGGTGGAGGAGACCCTGGAGAGGTGGAGAAATGCTCTAGAGAGAAGAGGAATGAAGGTCAGCAGAACTAAGACAGAATATATGTGTGTGAATGAGAGGGAGGATAGAGGAATGGTGAGGATGCAGGGAGTAGAGGTGGCGAAGGTGAATGAGCTTAAGTACTTGGGATAAACATGAATAGCTAGACAGAGAGACCGAGCTAGTAAAGATGTGCAGCAGGTAAGGGTGATAAAGGATAATGAGGGAAACGTACTCACAAGCGAGGAGAGTGTGTTGAGCAGATGGAAAGAGTACTTTGAGGGGTTGATGAATGAAGAGAATGAGAGGGAGAAAAGGTTGGATGATGTGCGGATAGTGAATCTTGAAATGCAGTGGATTAGCAAGGAGGAAGTAAGGATAGCTATGAAGAGGATGAAGAATGGAAAGGCTGTTGGTCCAGATGACATACCTGTGGAAGCATGGAGGTATTTAGGTGAAATGGCAGTGGAGTTTTTAACTAGATTGTTTAATGAAATCTTGGAAAGTGAGAGGATGCCTGAGGAATGGAGAAAAAGTGTTTTGGTACCAATTTTTAAGAATAAGGGTGATGTGCAGAGCGTGAAACAGGAAAAAATTAAAACTTTATTTTGGGGCCCAAAAGCAGGAAAAAAGGGAAAAAGGATGGAAAGCTAGGTTAAAAGGGGGGATTGATTTGTGATCAAAAACAGTTTTTTTATCCCGGGGGCAAACAGGGAACAAATTTTTTCTCCCAGATGTTGATGGGGAAGACGGAATTTAAAATTCAAAATTTTGGGGCTTTTTGGGTTTGGGGGAAAGGATATGACCCAGGGTGGCCAGAGAAGGGTGTTTTTTTATTTAATTTTTTGGGAAAAATTTGGGGGTGTCAAAAAGGGGGAAAATTAAGAGTTTTTTAAAAAGGTTTGTTTTGAGGGAAAAAATGTTGAAACCGGGTTGGGGGTTGGTGAGAGGTTTTAAGGGATGGTTTAAGGTTTATGGGAATTTACCCTAAGGTCACCCCTTTTAGCCCCTTTTTATTTGGGGAATGGTAATACATTTTACGGGCCCCAATAACAAAATTCCCGTGGATTGAAGTTTTGGCCAAAAATAAAATTTTTTACCTTATTTTAATTTGGGGGCCAGGTGGAAGACCCTTTTGGGGAAATAGAAAATGCTTTTTTGGGGGGAAGGGGTTTAAAGGGGAAACCCAAAAGGGAAAATTATGGTTGAATAAGGGGGGAAAAGAGGAATTTGGTTTGGGAAAAGGCGGGAGTAGGGGAAAGGTGAAAAGCTTTAAGTACTTTGGGGTAAAAAATACGAGTAATTAAATTAAAAGGGGGAAGAAGGTTTGAAGAATTAAAAAAAACAGGATTGGGGTTTGGGAAAATTTGGAAAGATTTTGGTGACAGGGGGTAAGTAAGGAAATTTTTAAAGGGAAGGGCCCTTTTTCCCGAGGGATGAACCAAAACTGGGGTTTTTTTTATTTGGAGACAGTAATTAAAAAAAAGGCGGGGAATTTTGGGGGCAAGTTGAAAAGTTAAATTTTTTACTGGGTGGAAAAAAGGATTTAAAAGGATTTTAAAAATTTTTGAGGGTTTTTTTTCCCAAAAAAAAGGGAAAGGTTTGGGGAAAAACCAAAGAAGCCCGGGGTTAAGTTGGTTTTGGAAAAGTTCTGAAATTTAGAGAATTGGGAAAAAAAAAAAACACCCCTTCCCCCAAAAAAAGGGGAAAGGGCCTAAAGTAAGGTTTATGGATTGGTTTAAAGGCCTGCCTTTGGGTTTTGTTACAGAAAGATGCCCCGGGAAAAGGAAAAATCAAAACCTTTTTCCCCTTTTTTGACCCCAACAGCCAGCCGAAAGGAAAAAGGCTTTAATGGCTTGGTTAAAAAGGGCCCCCCGGGGAAAAATTTTGGAACCTCCCTTTACTAAAAAGCAAATTATTCTTTTGGGGGGGGCCCTTTTCCCCCGGTAAAAAAAAAAAAAAAAAAAAAAAAAAAAAAAAAAAAAAAAAAAAAAAAAAAAAAAAAAAAAAAAAAAAAAAAAAAAAAAAAAAAAAAAAAAAAAAAAAAAAAAAAAAAAAAAAAAAAAAAAAAAAAAAAAAAAAAAAAAAAAAAAAAAACCAAAACCAATTAAAAAAAAATAAAAAAAAAAAAAGTGTTAAAAAAAAAAAAAAAAAAAAAAAAAAAATAAAAAAAAAAAAAATTGCTGAAGGATTGTTAATGAAGTGACTACATTATAGTGGTTCCTGTTGACTTTATTACTGGTACACTTGGACTCTAGTGTAGCTATTCCTATGACTCATTTGGAAGCCTCCAGCAAACCATAGTCTTTGTGTGCTGGGAGAAGTGTGGTTGCAAAGTTGAAACCTAAAGGAATTGATGGCATTGCAGTACCAGGAATGCAGCTTTAGGCTTAATTTAAGTTGGGAAATGGAACTGTTTTGCTTCTCTGAGTAGTGGAACATGGCTGCCATTAGCTGATTGAATGATCGATCAGTTCTGATAAAAAAATACTTTTGCATGCTAATTAACCCCATATAGAGTCAAGAAGGTTTCAGCAAGTAGATTAAATATTAACAGGTCATTGATGTCCTTAGGTAAATCGGCATGCATCCTCCCTTGGCTGACAGGTGTGGGTCATATGCTAAGGAATTTATAGTACATGTTGGTTATTTCTGTCCCTTTTTTACCCTTTTGTCCAGGATGACCATCTGCAGTAGACTGGTGCCTCTCTTTCCCTTTACCTATCTATGAGAGATCAGCTAACCCCTTAAACAAAGGCTGCCAATGTGTGAGCACAGTAGAAAAAGCATTAGACCATCTTTGAGCTGGAGTGAGAAATCAAGGCATCTTAACAGCATATCATCCACTTCTGTTGCAGTGTTTTTTTTTATTCCCCAAAACATATAGGGGTAGGATATCTGCTGATTGAAAACATACATATATGCACTCCTGTCCATGGTGCATTAATGTCTGCACTTCCCTCTGTGCATAAATGCTTCTGTCCATCCACCATTGGAGAGCAGCATTGTGCCAAAAAAGAAAAAAAAATCACCCATTCCCCTACATAAGTGAACTAGCCATCAAATGCTCAAGCTTACTCCCAGCTAGCCATTCCAGGTTGCAAGCCTGTCTCTGGTTGCTAGCATTACAGAAAGTATACGTTCCTCAGCCTACAGTCAGTCTTAATTCTTTGCCCTTTGTATGCAGCACCCATCAGTCCTATTGTCTGAATGGTTTAATAAAGTCTTGAGTGGTCTTGTTGAAGTTTGTCACAGCCCTGACAATGCAATAATAAGAACATCTTGACTACCTAAAGCAAGTAAAACTCATAACTAGCCTTCCATAGGTAAAATTGCTGAAGGATTGTTAATGAAGTGACTACATTATAGTGGTTCCTGTTGACTTTATTACTGGTACACTTGGACTATATATGCTACACCATACCTTTTGTGACACCAAAGCAGTCTGTAGCCTGGGCATATTTTATCATTGTGCATGAGTAAGGCATTTTAAAGTAAATTATAAGATGATGATATGTCCTCGTTATTCTTGAATTCCCTTTGCTTTTTTCACATCTGGCATATAATTAAGAGAACAGAGATTAAACTTGAGATAGAAAAGTCAGGCTAGGTGTAAAAGAAAATAGCTGTAGAAATTTATAAGGAATATTGAGAGATCAAAGAATGACAATGTGACCGCATGGAAAAAGCACAGATTGGAAAAGAGTCAAAAATTTTTTGGTGTTCAGAATGTTGGCTGAGGAAGTTTTTGAGTGCTAGGGGATGTGGGGTCTGTAGGAAAATGGAGGAATGCTGTGAGAGGCTGTGGGAATTGTACATTGCAGTGTGATGGATGAAGAAGGACAGTGAGATTTAAAAAAGGCAATATCAGGTGAATAGAAAAAAATGTGGGAATAAAGGAAGAGAACAGGACAACCTGAGATGAGGTTATTATAAATGTACTCAGTGCTGCACCATTTCCTTGTACTCTTCTTGCAGTCTCTGCCCATGTCTTCCTGTTCTCTGCCATTCTCGCCAATCCCTTGACTCACCCCAACCTGTCTGCTGACATGCTGCTTCCTCCTTTCCAAGCTGAGTCTACTGTTTATCACCTTGCTGGCATTTCCAGTACCATACATAGCTCCAATATTCTCCCCTAAACTCCCCATTCTCATACAGATCTTACATCTCTGTGCACCACAAAGCTTCAGGAATCAAACATATGCCCTACCTGCTGTTACCAACATCTCTCCATTTTTGTCTGTCCAGCTTGTACTAATCCTTTCAAGATGTCCCTTCTTACATCCCTTAATTCATTGGTTATATTTTTTATTTCTTCTGTTTTTAAGCATCTATCTAGTAGGATTTTCTAACTCAATTGTATATCAAAGCCATCAAGTATATTCCATTGTAGTGTTTGCAGGTAATTAAGGGTAACAGACCATACCAAACTGGATTATATATATATATAGCACTGGCCATGAGACCAAAGGGAGTTCCAGGAAGTCGGATTAGAACTGACAGTTCTGTTGCTAGGAGTGTTTGAGAGGGGATAAGACACATTACTGTGCAGAAACTTGAAGACTAAAAGATGGAATAACTGTCTGCCCATTCATTTTCAATGTATGAGGCACCACCTATCAAAATCCTACAAGATTGAAAGCCCCATGTGGGGTCCAAGGGATCTATTGCAAGAGTCTTCTGTGGACCCACGAGTGCTCTGGTCTGCTTTGGTTGAGCTGTGTGTGTGAATGCTGTCCTTGAAGTATCAGAGGTTTGTGCCCCACTGTAGAATTTTGTGGGAGACCATATGTAAGGCTTGTGAGCAGAAATCAGTTCTGCAAAGTTGTGCAGAAGCAGTTGCATCTCTGGAAGTGGTTGCAAGAATGAAAATCATGTTATTAGAATATAGACTTCATGAATAGAAGGCGATAACAGGCCTTCACTTTGTCTTCTCATTCCAGTAGAGGCATTTTTGGACCTCTGTCCAACCATACTCCCCTGGAGATGTCCTCCTGAGGGGAATGGGGGAATGCACTGTATGAATAGCAGATACCAGCGATACTAAAAGATGCATGCATGGCAGGGACTCGTGAGCAACATGGGGTAGTCCTTTGACGATTCTCAAATTCTTTCAGTCTGCACTAGAGAGGTAATGTCAGGGCTGCATAAGCCTGCATTACATTTAATCTGAAGTTAAGCAGTCAGGGTATTTCCAGGTAAGCCAGAATCTGACATTCACTGTTTGGTGTGGCTTAAGGGTAAATGTAATGTTACAGAAAGGCAGCCTTGAAAAGGAGGGTGGAGAGTGGTCAGTCTCTCTCTGTGCAGTGCATGGGGTGCCTCCCATTGTCATCCAGACTGTCTTGGTCATGTCCCAACACAGTTAGAAGCCATCAGAAAGGACCTACTGAAGTGTCTCTGTGAGGCTGGATGTTCTGCTATTGACCATTTCCAAATGGGGAACACCATGTACAAGTCTAGTGGTAATTTTAGTTGGGTTTTTACAGGTCTATGAGAGATCTGTCCTGGGAAGCATGGTTGCAAGTTGTAGCTGTTCTGGAAGAGATGGTGACTAGGCCCAATCTGGGGAAGTCCATACTGAGCTAAGGGCAAAGCTGCAGCTGCATAGTTAAAAGTTCCCATAGGTTACCCAGAATCAGTCTTGATTTTTGGAAGGACATGAGGGAATGTGACCTAACAAACAGAGAGACTGCATGACAGTGGGAAATAGTGAATGCCATTGAAATGTTCTTGCCTTGTGGCAGGATGTAACATTCTGGTGGTCTTCTCAATTACAAGCCACATTAGAGGGTCTAAAAGTGGTTGGAACTAGTGCATAGCCATTGTTTGTCAGGCCCGTGTGCCTCAAAGCCAGAATGAATAACCAGTGAGTTGGTAATTCTCTGTGCCAGTGCTGAAATGTTATACTCTCTGTCTACCCTTAATGGATAGACCCAGGGCTGTATACTGCACATAAAAGTGCATCTAAAAAACCTTGCTGAAGGGAGTTTTAAGGTATCAGCCAGAAGGCAAGATTTAATTCTTGGAAGGGGTGTATGCCAATTTTTCAAGGAGCATGCATTTGAATGAAGGATCAGGAGCCACTAATGAGTCCATGATTGTGACAGCAAGTACTGCCCCTGGAAATCCTTCCCCTTCCAGTCCATCTGGGGGGTCCTAAATGTATGCAATGAGTGCAATGACATTTCTTTCTATGCCCAGGTGTTGTAAGGTTCATATGCATTTTTGAGGACCCATCACAGGGGTGCTAGTCATTGAAGTATTGGGGCTGTGATTTGGCAGTCCTTCAGTTTAATGTGGAAAGGTTCAAATTATGTTGGTTGAAAGTATGGATATGATAATATTAATTTTTATTCCATTCCTCAACCAATGGGGTTTGGATCCAACTTGGCCATTATTATAGCTGGTGGCCAACTGAAGCTTTCAAGCTCCTCCCTACCAATAATGCACCATCCCCTAACATACCTTAGATCTCATTTGCCACATTTCGCGTATATATGTGGTCAGCTTTGCTCTCTAGCAAATTTAAAGATAAGTGCTATTTCAGTAACTTTCTCTCCCTTTTTTATATTCCTGTGTACAACTGATATGGTTGTCAAATACCATTGCTGCTATTTTTCTTCTAATTTCTTAAGAGTTTAAAAAACTTTATTTTATGTATACAACTTTTATCTTTAGTTGTAACCTTTCCTCTTACATTGTTGGTGCATTTCTTTTTACCATTGTTGATAGCTTTTTTCCCTTTTTCATTCCTCCTTACTCTATCCAAAAAAAATTCTTACTATGTCTGAAAAAGGCTTTAAAAGTGTAGGAAATGTGACCATAAGCTACCTTGTTCTGACACTCATGATCTTTGTGTCTAGTGTTTAGGCCAGACCATCTCAATGTAGAATGCAGTGTCTGCAAGATTTTTAATCTCTGAACAACAGCAGACCATAAAATACATTGATTCTAAAAGGACTACTGCCTACTACTTTCCTGGAAGCCATATCTGGGGCTCACCTCCCTAAGGATGCTCCATAAAAGTCTCTGAAAAAGTCAGGTTCTTTGACTCCATCTTCAACAGTCTCCACAAAAAAAGTCTATGTTGGATCCAAAGCCTTCTGCCTCCAATACTTCCACATGATCACCTAACCTGTCTTTGGATCATAGTATGTTGGATCCTAAAGTATTTCCTTGGATTCAACATTCTCCCTCTATAGACCCAGTGCCATATAGTGTCCCCTCTCCCTTCCTAGTGAGACGTCAATCCAAATCACCATCTATTACTTCATCTCATTCTTTCAGGAGTCTCACCAAAGTCAACGTGGCTAGAATGATGAGAAATTTTCTCATGGCACACATACAGATGGAGGTTCTGCCATCTCCTTTCTCCTTAGGTCAAGAAGTCTTAGCCAGCTCTATCCTTCCAATTTTTGTGGCTTCTTAGATTTGACATTTTGTTTCAGGGTCCTTGAATCCCAGTTTGATGAGAGTGTCTGGATTGGATCCAAGGACAGTGGTGCCCTCGTATCTGAGGGTTTCTCTGAGCACCTCAGCTCCTGCAAGTTCAGAGATGAGTGGCTGTCATAGACATAGTGTCCCAGTCAGATCTGAGGTGTTATAGCAGACTCCAAAAATTTTGGAGCCATCTCTAACCCTTGGAGCCTTGGCCCAGGACAGCTTGGCTCCAACCTTTGCCTCTGGGAGATTGCCTTCAGGGCAGATGGAGCCGATGGGGCAGAAGCATGGCTTTTCAGCTTCATCTGCTTCCTTCTCCCCAGAAAGCTCTGCCTTTGAGGTAGTGGAATACTCTGTTTTGGTGGAATGGATGGTCTCTCCCCCCTTGGGTCTTCCTTCAACATTTCATGTGTCTCTGCCCCTTGAGCCTCGACATTTGACTCCACATGTACAGCTAGTCCACCCCTTGCAGACCACCCAGCAGGGTATCATCATCTCTTCCAACACTTCCCTGGAACATCCTGAGGAAGTGCCCCAGAGGAAAAAGTGCAAAAGGAGGCACTTGGATTCCCCATGGGAATCTATCACAGAAGACACTGATTTCGATGAAGGTGAAGGATCCCCTAGATCACCTCCTGAAGATGTCTCATTTGGAGACATTCTGGCGATTCTGAAACAATAGGGTGGTTGGTCCTCCCAAAATCCTTCTGCAGAGGAATCAGTGTTCCTGGCGGCATTTGGACCTGGCCCATCTACCTCCTGGGTAGCTCTGGCCACTGATAAACTCATTGATATGATCTCTCAGCAGGCATGGAAGGAACCTGATCCAATTGAACATTTCCACAAGAGACCAGACCGAATTCTGGCACCTCCAACAGGAAGGGAATACTAGAGCAAGGGAGTACCAGAACATGCCATGGTTGTGGCGGCCACAAAGAAGGAGCTCACAGAACAAAGTTTCACTGTCCATCACCCTAACAGAGAGACTAGGGCTTTGAACAGGTTAGGGAAGTGTGTCTATGGTGGTGAACTATTTGGCACATTTCACTAGGTTGCAAAGAGATTTGATACTCTGTCAGGGTCGACTACTACAGAGACTCAAGCTTTGGTAGCCTTGCAGTTGGCAACCCTTCAGTTCATCTCAAATTCATGTATGAGGCTTATCTCTCATGCAACCGAGGGTACCTCAAGGGCAGTAGATTCAGACATGTCAATAAGCAGATATGCCTGGAAGGCCTAGTGTGACTTTGTGGAGCCCTTCAAGTCTTTTTTTGTCAACATTTCCTTTGACGGATCTTTATTTGGCCCCTAAGGTGAAGGTCACACACTACAGGTATGAAATAAGATGGAAAGACTCTCTCTGCTGTAGGAGTACATTTTTCAGACCCTCAAAGGTCGTTGTATAGGAATGAATGAGGGGGTGGAAAATGTGGTTCAAAAAAGTCACAGGGTCCTTTCCAAGATCAACGTGGACATGGATCCCCCCAGAGGCAGAGAAGGGAACGCTTATGAAAGATGCCCAAATGGCAGACGTGGCCTGCAAAACCAAGGGTCTAGAGACATGTTCTCTGACAGACCCTGTCAATGCTCCTCAAAGGAGGCCCCATTGTCCTCCTCTGGAGGAAGAGGGGATCATTTATCCCTACACCAAAGAGCCTGGCTAGATATCACAAAGGATACCTGGGTGTAGAGGATTATTTCCAGAGGTTATATAATTCTCTTTTCACTTCCTTCATCCTCAAAAATGTTTCCCAATGTTCCACCCAATCAGAGGAAAGCAGCAGCACTGGAAGTACAAAAGCTGTTAGAAAAAAGTCTTTCAGGATGTTCCACCATCCCAGAAAGGATCTGGAACTTACTCAGGATTCCTTTAGTGCCAAAGAAAACAGAGGACTAAGACCAATTCTGTATCTCAGCAAGTTGAACAAGTCAGTTCAACACTCAAAGTTTTGGATGGTCATGATTCAGTCTATCCTACTGTTTCTTGGCAAGGATGATTGGATGTACTCAATAGACCTTCAAGATGTGTACTATTGGTTAAAAATGAACAGGCACTCTAGAAGGTTCTTTAGCTTCCATTTAGGAGCTATTCATTTCCAGTTCAGAGCCCTTCCCTTTGGTCTCACCACAAGCCCCAGGGTGTTCACCAAATGCATAGCAGTGGTGGCAGCTTGCTTGAGACTGCAGAGATTCTGGGTGTTTCCATATTTAGATGACTGGTTCATTACTGCTTCAACCAGTCATCTACTCATAATAGTGAGAGACCAGGTACTCCAAATTTGCTCCCTTCTATGAATTACAATAAATTACATGAAATCTAAGTTGGAACCGTCTCAAACATTGGAATTCATAGGGGCAAATTTCAATACAGTATCAGCAACAGCTTTGCTTCCACTAACCAGCGTACAAACATTGAGATTCCAGGTCGGAAAAATCGTTCACAACACCAAAATTTCAGCACAGTTAAATCTTCAAGGAGCCTTGAGGTCAGTCTCAGTGGCCATAATTCTAGTCCCACTGGCAAGATTTCATGGGAGAATTCTTCAGTGGATGCTAGCCTCCCAATGGCCAATTTTTTTATCAGTGGAAATCAGTTCAAATAAGGATCACACAAGCATGCAAAAATAACTTTGGTCTTGGATAAGGTCAGATCAGCTTTGTGAGGCTGCCAGCCCAGCTAACTGGAATTTTGTAAATAATTCTATGTCATTTGTGAATATTAATATGATTCATATGCTTATCTTACGAATGTAAGAAAACTATATGTTATGTGGATATTAAACTACTGGTGCAGAAGTGTGTGCTGAACTGTATGTTGTGTAGTGAGCTTCAAGAATGTAACCACAGTGTACCCTGCTGGAAAAGAGCAGAAATGTGTATAAACTATATGCCTGTGCAAATGTTATGTTTTCATAGTAGAAGTTGGAACATACAGACTTAACTTGCAAACTCTGAGAAAATAAGTGAAGAGTTTTACAATTGTGTATCCCAGCAAGAAGACAGGATGTCTACAGCTAGAAGTTCTTTCCATTGTCTGGAAACAGAAATAATTACAGGTTTCAGATGTAAAAGTGTTTAGCTGTTTTACGGCTTCCAGTTCTAGGCAAACTTCTGAAAGATAAGTAATTTTGACACAGAGGTGCTAAAGTTTAAGTTTCTGTTAGCCTGGGAACTGAAGGCATAGATGACAAAGAGTGGTGTCATCCATTTGACCCAGCAGTAATGTGTTGTTATTAATTTAAGAACTATCTCTCAGAGAATGTCTGTGCATTTTGTATTTGTCTTTGGATCTAGAAACATCCACTGATCACCACTTCTGCCTGTGTCTTGCTAATAGCAGGGGCGGCCCGTGCTATCGGACTGTCGGACTGCAGCCCCCTCAGAACGAAATAAAAATAGAAAAAAAAAATTTTAAAATTTTCGCGGACTTCGCGCATGCGCAGTAGTCCCGACGCGCAAGCGTCTATGTGCATGCTCCAGGCAGTCCGGCAGGACCCATAGGGAACACATGGAGACGTCTGTGCACTTTTAAAGTGCACAGACTCGTTGGGATGATGCATCGGGGCCGGACTGCAACAGCAGCAGTCAGAACAGTCTCGTCGGGAGGTTTGCTTTCAGGGATCTCGCGGGTCTTCAGAGTATTGCGCGGGCAGGATGTATGGATATTATGGAGAAGGAGAACGGACAGGTAAGTGTATGGTGCTTTTTACGTTTACAATGTATGGGACTTGCTTTCATACTTTGTGTATGGTATGGGACTTGGTACTGCTTTGTGTGTGTGTGTGTGTGTGTGTGTGTGTGTGTGTGTGTGTGTGTGTGTGTGTGTATGTAAATGCCCCAGGTGCTCATGGTGGTGAGGTAGGGAATACCTCAGGCTTGAACCCTGTACCCTGTATGCAGGTGTTAAAGACTTGAGTTCCCCTACCCACCACCATTTGTAAAAAAATTGCAGATTTTTGCCTCATATTTGATCTGATCTGTTCCTCATAATATCTGTGGTTTGTAAATGTTGCAATGCTTGATATTTGATGGTGTAGTAGTAGCATTGTTGCCTCACAGCTGCAGGTTCTCAGGTTTGATTCTTGGCTGGGGTTCCTTCTTTGTGGGGTCTGTATCTTCTCCCTGTGTTTGTGTGGGTTTGCTTTTGTGTCCTCCCATGTTACAAAGACATGTCTGCATTATTTCTTCCTGGGCCTCTGCTGAAAATTGTTTTTTGTTCCAAGTCAGACTGTCCTGATTAACAAATGTTAAATAAAATTGACAGGCATTTATTTGAATTTCAGACTTCAGGTTTCTGAATGTTTAATTCCTTGCATATTTGATGGTGCAGTGGTAGTATTGTTTCCTCACAGCTATAGGTTTTCTGGTTTGATTCTTGGTTGGGGTGGCTTCTGTGTGGAGTCTGCATCTCCTCCCTGTGTTTGTGTGGATTTGCCCTGGTGCCCTGCCATTTTACAAAGACGTGTCTGCAGTATTAATCCCTGCGTCTCTGCTGAAAATTGCTTTTGTTCTGTCCGCAGTAAAATTGACAGGCATTTGAATTTCAGACTTCAGGTTTCTGAATGTTTAATTCCTTGCATATTTGATGGTGCAGTGGTAGTATTGTTGCCTCACAGCTATAGGTTTTCTGGTTTGATTCTTGGTTGGGGTGGCTTCTGTGTGGAGTCTGCATCTCCTCCCTGTGTTTGTGTGGATTTGCTCTGGTGCCCTGCCATTTTACAAAGACGTGTCTGCAGTATTAATCCCTGCGTCTCTGCTGAAAATTGTTTTTGTTCTGTCCGCAGTAAAATTGACAGGCATTTGAATTTCAGACTTCAGGTTTCTAAATGTTTAATTCCTTGCATATTTGATGGTGCAGTGGTAGTATTGTTTCCTCACAGCTATAGGTTTTCTGGTTTGATTCTTGGTTGGGGTGGCTTCTGTGTGGAGTCTGCATCTCCTCCCTGTGTTTGTGTGGATTTGCTCTGGTGCCCTGCCATTTTACAAAGACGTGTCTGCAGTATTAATCCCTGCGTCTCTGCTGAAAATTGTTTTTGTTCTGTCTGCAGTAAAATTGACCGGCATTTGAATTTCAAACTTCATGTTCTTCAGAATACATAGTAGCACAACCTTTTTTTCTAGCAATTTTCTAAGTTTATAAGATGAATATTTTAAATTTGTCCCTATTTTTGGGACTGTATTCCCCCATTATTGGCTTTGTCCAGGTTTTGTGCTAAGGTTGACAGCTATGGCAAGAACTGAATTCACTGAATATGTTTGAGGGCTGTATTCCCTCATTACTGGGTTTGTCCAGGTGTTTTGTACTAAGAGGTTGACAGCTATGGTGAGAACTGAATTCACTAAATGATAGCCATTTAAGTTTCAGTCTTCCTCTCTTTTACAAAGCAGCTGATGTGGCGTAGTGGTATGTTACTCTGACTGTTTTTTGCTCAGGGACCTTGGCAGTAAAATGTATGGTGGCAACACAACATTTTATTCTAGCAACTTTCCAAGATTATACAAGCAATGTTTAATGTGTCCCTGGTTTTTGGACTTTTGACCCCCCCCCCAAATACATTTTGGCTTTTTCCAGTTTTCTTGAGCTGCGAAGTTGAGATGCAGTTGAGTATTGAGTAGATTTTACAAGGAGCTGAGAGCTGCAGGGGAATAGAAGTTTAGTGCTTTGCCTAGTTAATACTATAGCACAACAGGTTGTGTACTTGCTTTTGATGCAGAAGGCTGTGGGTTCTACTCCCACAAGGGGTGGAAGCTACCGTACTGAGAATGTTCTCCTTGGTGAAGATACTAACTATGAGTCTGTTATCAGTTTGCCATCCATTTCCTCTTGCAATATTATTACTAGCTTATCATTTTTTAATGTAATATAGGCAATTTATTCCTGAGGGGCAACAGACACTTTATTTTTCGATGAAACCATGAAATATAAATTTGATTGCTAGCAGCAACTGCTTCATTAGTTACAGATTTCTTTAATGTGGAATTATTTAGATGACTTACTTCAGAGATTGTGCATATTTACTGATAATGGACTGTAGAATTGTGCATATTTACTGATAAAGGTTGACTGCAGAATTGTGCATATTTACTGATAATGGTGGACTGTAGAATTGTGCATATTTACTAATAATGGTGGACTGTGGAATTGTGCATATTTACTAATAATGGTGGACTGTAGAATTGTGTATATTTACTAATAATGGTGGACTGTGGAAGTCTGAGTAGACTTTTTTATGATAAATGTTCTCAACTGGGCAGTTTTGCCATTATGGGTGCATATGGTTTGTTTCATTGCTTACTGGAAAAATGTTCAAAACAAATTTAAAACACCCTCTAACAAGTGTACTGCATTGTACAAGGAATATAATTTTAGTACAATGAGGAAGGTGTATCAAAGAGCACATGTATGTTTCATATGCAAGGGGCCTATGATTTGAAAACAGCCCAAAATTAATCTTTATCTGCCACTGGCAAAATGTATTTTCTTTGAATGTGGGTTTCAATGCTGTTTCAATGAATGTGAGTTTCAAGGGCAGAGAAGTTTTAATGCTAAGTTTTCATTGTGAGACTGCATTGCTTTGTTTAACAGATGACTTAGTGTTTGTGCTGTAAAATACAAAATAAAACTTTCAAATGAAGTCCAACTTATCATAGAAGTAAAGCAGTATGCATATTAGTGTTTATGGTAAATGGAGTGAAATAGCCAAGTAATGGTTCATTGGAATGGCTGCAGTGGCTCCATTCAACCATTATTTTGTCAGGGGGGAAGGGCAGCAAACTCAGACAGGCCCAGCTGAACTATACCTCCCAACTGTCCAGATTTTCAAAGAATGAATAGATTTTTGCTTCTTATTTTTGGTTTGTTCTTCATAAAATTTGTAGTTTTCTGGCAAATCATTTAGGAATTAAGTCACTAAATAATAATTTTCAGACTTCATAACCTTCAGAAAAATGCATGTTAAAGTAAAAGCTGTTCTATCAATTGTCTCAGTTTATACAAGAGCAATTTTTAGTACTGTTTATATGTGCCCCCAATATATTTGGCCTTGTTCAGATTTACTGCATTAACAGGTTGAGAGGTACATGCAAATAAATTGCTTTATAGAATTAGGCATAGCCAACCTCTCAACTGTCCCCAATTTTTGGCTCAAAATGTTGCTCTTCCCCCTAATAATCCCTCCGCAAAATAGCAATTTTGGAAGAAAACATGGAGGGTTTAAACTGTAATAATCAAAGTTATAGATTACTTGAAATGCATGTAGATTCTTTTATTTTGTCAGCTGCTCAAGGTAGCAGTACTAATATTAAAGTGTCCCTTCTTTGGCAGGTAGCAGCTGTATTGTGTGTCTATTTTATATTTTTGCATCACATTTTTGGTCCATTTTTCATAAAGTTGTGTTTTTTGGCAAATTAGTGACAAGTCACTAAAGACTGAAGTTAGAAAATGACAGACATTTGAGTTTCAGATTTTATACCCTTCAGAAAATTCATACTAATGCAAGACCTATTCTATTATCTTTCTAAGTTTATTAGAGCAATATTTAAAAATTGTCCTTATTTTTGGGCCTTTGTCCCACTTCTGTGTATGGCTTTGTCCAGATTTCTTGCTCTTGAGGTTGAGAGGTATGACAAATGTGTCAGGGCCATCACAGTCAGCCAGAGAGATTTCAAATTATGACATGCTTGTTGCACCCCACTCCCCATGTAGTGACTCTGGATGTGTCCAAGCAAGGCAAGGAGTAGTTGTATCTACCTTGGATGGGGAGGACACACTGCATAAGTACTACAGTGGCTTTTCATCTGTCCTTGATTTTGCAGAATGGTCTGGTTTCTGTCATATTTTTGTACTGTTGATTTATGCTTATTACTCAGATTTATGCTTATTACTCAAAGTGCCTGTTGCTCTGTGTTTAAGTAGCAATGCTTTAATGACCATAAGGTAAGCTTGTCTGAGATCGTAAGATGCAAGTAAGCTTTAATAAGCATACTGTTAAAGAATTGCCAACATTGAAAGCCTTTCTGTTGTTGCCATGCAGAGAATACTTGACTAGATAATGTATAAGCCTTGGGTATTAAAGGACAGGATTCCATTATTTTAAAAGCTCATTACACTTGTTGGAGACTTCCAGTCATCTCTACAGACTTTACCCGTAAACTAAACAGAATGCCAATCATGTGTGGTCCATAACCTGTACAGTAATCCTTTAAGCAATGTATCTTGAGCTTGTTTCTTGTTTGCTTTTCATTTTTACTTTTAACATGTTTTCCCCATGAAACAAGTTGTCAGGCAGCAGGTCTTTTTGGATAAGAAACATTTTTACAAGTGGGGGCATCACATAGATTTCTACTTTCAGCATGTTACTTGGTACTTTAATAAAGCTGAATATATTATAATTAGAACTGCAGTGCAAGGAGAAGTGGTTTGAGTTGAGTGCTTCTGGTTTTTCTTATACTTGATTTTGACTGGCATTCCAGTAATGTATTTAAAAAGTAATTTATTTTTTCATGCCTTACAACCTTTTGTTTCCATCTAGATATTAAGTAAGCTGTCATGCAGCCAATGCATTGAACTATTTTTATTCTTCTACACTTATTTTTGCCCTGATTGGACTTTCATAATGATGGTTTGCCACCCAGGGCAGCGTATTTAATTAAAGTTAGTTTTTTGTGGTTTTGTGCATAGCTCCTCCCCTTTCTGGTTGACCACACCCCCTCCCCTTGACCCCACCCATTCAGCTGTCTCCTGCAGCCCCCCTGTGATTTGAAGTCACCAGCCGCCACTGGCTAATAGTAAGTACTAGATTACAGTAATCTCTCTTTGAGATAGATTGGAATATAGTATGATTAGTTTAGATGTTTTCTGTATTTATGTGAGACTGCTCTGCAGTGTTGTTTTAAAATATTTCCTGTGATTCTGAACTCTGTTGTCACTGTGCTGAGTTACTGAGTATTGTTTTGTTATTTTATTATTTATTATTGAATATATTTAAACCTTTTAATTGTGGCTGGTTTGTTTAGAGATATTTAAACTCTTAGAGTACTTGCATATGTATTTGGTGACACTGTATGGGACAGTCCAAGAGCCTTGGCCTTGGTCGCACTTATCATTTGGATAATAGTAACATTACACAGTAGGATTGATCACCCTTTCTAAGGGCCTTATACCAGCTGATAAGTAAGGGTGACTGATGGCAGTGATAACTATCATATAGTCTGGGCAGAAGGGGGCATAGCTAGTAAACCTGGGCCAGCCTTCCCCAGGAGTGTCTGTGTGTTTGTATATAAATCAGATCCCAAAGTGTGTGTGTGTGTGTGTGTGTGTGTGTGTGTGTGTGCGTGTGTGTGTGTGTGTGTGTGTGTGTGTGTGTGTGTGTGCGTGTGTGTGTGTTTGTTTGTGTGTGTGTGTGTGTGTGTGTGTGTGTGTGTGTGTGTGTGTGTGTGTGTGTGTGTGTGTGTGTGTGTGTGTGTGTCAGCTACTTGGGGAGGGACACGAAGCACTGGTCGGATAGAGAGGGTGCTGGAGGTTTTGGCTTGACCACTCGTCTGAGATCTTAACCCTATAGCTGTGCCAGTGGGGAGCCTTATTGGGGATCTGGAGAAAGAGAGAGAAACCAGCCCCAGACTGACTGTGATCTCTGTGTGCTCTTAAGTGAAATTGCACTTTACTGTGTGTGTACTTGTCATCCTGCCAATGTGCACATCCCTCACTGGTGCTAGTGGTGAGGATTGGGGCTCCTTGATTACTGGGACTGTGCAGTGGTGTCACAAGCTTTTACAAGGCTGTCCATTCATTGTTCCCTCAACAGAAGGCAATAGTGACTATGGAAGCATCTGAGATTGGGGGGCACTTCCTAAGGAAAACAGTCCAAGGCACTTGGTCCCCCAAATAGGCCAATTTACATATAAATGTCCAGGAGATGAGAGCAGTGCTTTAAGTGTTGCAAATTTTCAGGATGCTCTACCTCTGGGGACGATTGTAATCCAAACAAACAATATGTCAGTTGTTTGGTACATCAGCAAACAAGGAGGAACCAGATCTTTCTCCTTGTCTCAAGAAACACTAAGAGTGTGGCAATGGGTGATCTCATCCAACTGTTTTCTGATAGTAATACACATTATGGAGAAGGCCAGCGTAATAGCAGACAAGTTGAGCAGGTCCATTCTACTACCTCACGAGTGATATTTCAACAAGAAAGTGACAGAATCGATTTTCTGTTAGTGGAGCCAGCCTTGCTGCAGTCTTTTTGCACCTCCCCTAAACAACAAGTGCAGCAGCTTTCTTGCCCTAAACCTTCCACTGGAGAAATCACAGAGGGATGCTTTGCTCGATGACTGGCCCTCCTGTCTTCTCTATGCTTATCCACCAACTCCATTAATTCCCAAGTTTCTACTGAAAGCTACATGTTTAAAGAGCAAAGTCATCCTCATTTCACCTTACTGGCTTCGACAGGTTTGGTTCCCCTTCCTTTGACCTCATCTTTTCCCACCATGGATTTTGGGTCCGATTCCAGACCTAAAGTCTTACCCAACAGGCATAATCTATCCAGATATCTCAAACCTGAAGCTAACAGTGTGGTTTCTCTACTTCTGTTGATAGCCAGACAACCTGTGCTCTCGTCTCCTGTCCATCATGTACTTTTGTCTTCCCATAAAGCTTCTATTAGGAAACTCTAGAAAATTAAATGGAGGAAGTTTGTTTGTTGGGCACATCAAAAACATATTGATCCCTTTTCAGACACTACAAAGTGTCCTAGAGTTTTTAGCAGAATTATTTTATGAAGGAGCTAGCTCCTCTACCATTAACTAAGATATGCAAGACTTTCCTAGGAAGTACTATTTCAAATAGACCATCTTATATATAAAGATCCTTCTCCTCCTTGGGATTTGAATGTTAGTTTTTTGTTTGAGGGTTTTCATTAAAAGAAAAAGTTTTGAAACATGTGACAGGTTCAAATGGAGATGAGAAGTAACTGTACAAAATATCAGCCTGCCAAACATTAGTGTATTTATGCAAAACAAAAGCTGGAACTACACGTTAAAATAACCTTCATATATAATATGTCAGAACAATACCTTTTTTATTGTGATTGCTATACATACTGCCTTCCAGTTTATAGCCTGCTACAGACCACCCTCCCAAACCCAGGAACCCCACTCGGCCTTTCTGAGAACACTGGAAAATATGAAGGTCTCTCCAAACACCATTATATTGGGCGACTTCAACTACCCAAACATAGACTGGGAGCATTACTCTAGCTCCAACACCCTAGCCCAAAGGTTCCTAGAATTTATAAACTCAAATGCTATGGAACAACTTGTTACCACTCCCACAAGAGGGGAAAACATACTGGACCTGATCATCACCAACATGGGGACTCTATGTTCCAGACCAGAAGTGTATCCCTCACTGGTAAGATCAGACCATAAACTAATCTCACTGGATATTCACAACCCGACCCCACACACTGCCCAGAAAACCACAGTGAAAAACTTCTCTAAAGCAAATTTCACACTCCTCAAAACCGAGGTGGAATCCTTCAAAGTCCCCAGGCCTGTGGAAAATACGGCCCAGACCGCAGAATCCTTTATAAACGCATTCTATGAACACCTTCAGGAATGCATGGATCATGCGATCCCAAATAAAACCAAGACCCAATCCTCCAAAGGCAGATGTCCTGTCTGGTGGACCCCAGCCATAAACAAACTATACAATAGAAGGAGGAAGCTACTAAATGATAGAGCAAAATCCCAAAAAGGGAAGGCATCACTGATCAGTATTAGCAAAAAACTACGGGCACTCATAAAATTGTCTAAGGCCAGCTTCGAGAGAAAAATTGCACAGGACACTAAGGATAATCACAAGGCTTTCTTTAGTTATATTAGGAACCTGGGTGGTAATTCCCAGATATGCTCAGAATTAGTCCAAAATGACAAAAAATACACTGAACCCACAGACATTGCCAACATCCTAGCTGACAGGTTCAAGCGCAAACTTCTCCCCCCCTCCCCACCAAAAGGGCAAATATCTATCCCAGCAGAGTGCTGCCCCCCTGACATCTCAGATGCTCAGGTAAGAGCCACCCTCTCCAAAGCAAAAAACACAGCATCAATGGGACCAGATGGTGTCCCGGGCTGTGTCCTACATAAACTCCAAGAAGAGCTAAACCCAAACATAAAACTACTGTTCAATCTCAGCCTTACTACAGGATATGTGCCCAAAGAGTGGCGTACAGCAACAGTGGTCCCTCTCCATAAAGGTGGTGCCTCAACTGATCCTGGAAACTATCACCCCATAAGCCTGACTAGCTTGGTCTGCAAAGCTATGGAAAGGATCATCATGGACCTCGTAAATAAAGATATTGGGGACCTACAGACACTGGATCCTACCCAGTTCAGCTTTGTTAAGGGCAGATCCTGCCTCTTAAACCTGGTTGATTTCTTTGAAACAGTCACCAAGGCCATTGACGAGGGGAAGGTGGTCCACACAGCCTACCTGGACCTAGCAAAAGCCTTCGATACAATACCCCACTCGGGCATTATAGATAAGCTCACCAGTTTAAATATAAACCCTTATGTCACTAGATGGATTGCAAACTGGCTCAAGGACAGAACCCACATGGTTAGAATTGCTGGAGCCATGTCAGACTCCAAACCAGTTACAAGTGGTGTCCCACAAGGCTCAGTCCTGGGACCTCTCTTGTTCGGTATATATTTCTCGGAGGTACAGGCCAACACGGAAGGACTGTGGCTGACCAAGTTCGCAGCTGACTGCAAACTGGGCTCCATAATCGACTCTCCAGCAAACACAAGCATCCTCCAAAAAGGCCTCATAGAAACAGACAACTGGTGCCAGAGCCATGGCCTCAAGCTAAATGCCAAAAAGTGTATAGTCATCCCCTTTGGCAAAAACAAAGTGCCCACAAACTACCACATAGGTGGTAATCCATTAAGTACAGAAGAAGTAATTAGGGACCTGGGGACCCAAGTTGATAGCAATCTCTCATTTGACAACCACGTGGCCAAAGTGGTTAGAAAAACATTTTATATAGCCCACCTAATCATGAAGGGATTCACATCTAGATCAGGGGAGGTCATTGTGCCTCTTTACTCATCCCTCATCAGGCCCATAATTGAGTACAATGCCCCTTTTGGGATGTACCTTACCAGACACCTGCAGCAACTGGAAAGACCCCAAAAGTACCTCACCAAGAGGATCAAAGGGCTCAAACAGATGCCATATGCTGCCCGGTTAAAGAAACTCCAGCTCTACTCAGTGGCATACCGCCTGTTCAGAGGCGTTCTGTGCCTGACGTATAAAGCCATGTCCAACCCGCAATTAATGGACATGCTGCACCTCAGAAAATCCAAATCCCATCGAGCTACACGCTCGAGAGACTTGAACCTCAGCACTGAAATAAATAGGACATGCTGGAGGGACAGATTCATAACCCAGAGGCTCCCTTCACTCTGGAATAAAATCCCAGTCCAGGTTAGGCAGAGTCCCTCATTGACTCTCTTCAAGAGGAATCTTGATGAGTGGATGGGAGATCGTAGGTTTACCCCGGGTATCACTTCTGTGTCACTGTTAGACAGAGGCACAGTATACTAACCTCGAAAAAGGGCATAGCAAAATAAATTTAAAATGGGTGGCGAAAGCCAAACACATTCTGGCTAGGCTTATAAATGCCCTAGGGCAGATAGCCTAGTATGAACCTATGAACCTATGTTATCCTGGAACGTGAATGGACTTACAGGTACAGGTAAAAAAAGAAGGGAGTATAGAATTATATAAAGAAATGTAGAGTGCACACTGCAGTGCTACAGGAGAGACATTTGAAAGAAATGAGCATGTGAATATTATGACAGAGAAGATTTCAGAATGGATATTCAGTAGAAAATCAAGGACAGAGGAAAAGTGGAGTAATTATACTAATTGCTGGAGGGGCAAAGAAAGTGAGGGACTCAGAAATACAAGGATATAACTGATATGGTAATCAGTAAAAGTTGGCCTTATTTGTAGATAATATTATTTTGTACTTAATAAATCCAGAAAAGAACATCTCACTATTGTGGAACATTCTGAGCCAGTTTCAGGTCTTTTCAGGATATAAAATTAATGAAGATAAAGCAAAGTCTATAGCTGTAAATTATGTACCCACACAAAACTGGGTTTAGTAATACCCCCCCAAATTCATGGGTACATGATAAGATGAAGTAGTTAGGCATATGGATTAAAAAGCTTCTTTTATGGCATCTAAGGATATGTGGGTGTTTCTAGTTGTTTTTAGAACAGAAGCAGCTGTTATAAAAGGGATAATTCGTAAGACATAAAAAATATTGCATGTTAGGTATAAGAATTAATCAGTGGAGGTTAGCAAAGATTGGGAAGAGAAACTGGACATGCAATTTACAAGAAAACAATGGGAAGACATATGTATTGCTCAACGTATGCAACCAAGTCCGGAAGGTTTAGGATCATTGCTTAGAAGTGTTTGTATAGGTATTTCTATACCCGAAATAGACTTCAAGGAATTTTTCCTCAGGTAAATAGCAAATGTTGAAGGAAGGAAGAGGTAACTGGGAGCACATGTTTGGGAATGTAATGAGTTGATAAATTTAAAAAATTCCTTACAGAGTACTCTGTCCAAAATATTGGGTGAACAAATGGCTGTAACTAAGGAAATGATTCTTTTAAGCTGCAATACAGGATCTGAATTGCCTAAACATAGTAAGGGCTTATTACGTTTAATTCTGTTGGCTGCACCAAAAACAATTAGTAGAAAATAGAATTGTAAGTCTACACCAACCGTTTCTGATTTATTGAAATTTATAAAATAGATAAAATAGGATCTTTAGAAAGGGGGAGGAGCAAATTGCATAGAAATAAATGGAAATTGTCGGAATAATACATGCATAATAATGTTCAGGAGGAGGAGTGAGATTTACGGGAAGGCAGGAATTCAGGAATTTTGTAATGTTGGACTGATGATAGTTACAAAGTATATATGATCTATATTGTAATTAAAGGGAACATTTTAAAATGGTTTGCTTTCTTTTCTGTTAAAATATGTCTCTGTCTTAACTGATAGTTTAATGAAGGTGTTAATAAAAGATGCTGGGTGAATTAGGGGAGACATGGCACCAAGGAGAATCATAGCAGTATGAAGGGAAAAGCATATCCTAGATGACGGCAGAATAAGCATTCTATTGCTAGTATACAACAACAGAAGGGACGTTCATAACTGTAGACAGTACAGATGTATAAAATTCCTTTTATACTGCATAAAAGTGCTGTAGAAGGTGATTTATTAAACAAATATGCTGAATACTAGAATGCTAGATGGGAGGTAA
This sequence comes from Protopterus annectens, assembly GCF_019279795.1. NCBI lineage: Eukaryota > Metazoa > Chordata > Ceratodontiformes > Protopteridae > Protopterus > Protopterus annectens. Next base: position 1,991,499,118 of record NC_056733.1, on the reverse strand, counting down.
GCAGTTTGGATACAGAGTAGGATGCAGCTCGACTGACCTGATGCTTGCAGGGAGACAGATGGTTGATAAGAAGCTAGAGAGTCCAACTACCCATTCCAAGACTTTCAAATGACATAACATGGTCCAAATAAAACTAATTTTGGGTAGTTCTATGATTATACAAAGTCCCAAAAACATCAGTAGAAGTAGTGCATGCTTATGTACTAGGGCCCAGTTACACAAGGACAGTCTTTGGATTGTGAGAGAAGTTTCCAGGGTGAGTGGGTGTGCATCATGATTCATCGTTGAGCCCACTACTGTTCATAGTGATGATGGACTACATTAACAAACAGGTTGGGGAAGTAGATCAACAAAGCAGCTGTATACAGACAATGAGGAATTACTGGTAGACTCAGTTCAAGAACTTCAGCAAATGATAGGGGAATGGAATGCAAAACTGAAGGCAAATGGGATGAAGCTCAGTACAGAGAAAAGTGTTGTCATGGCAGCAAATGTGGAAAATCAGAAGAAGCCAAAAATTAAGACAGAAGTGAAAATAGTGGAACAGGTTAACAGCTTCAATTATGTAACAGGTTTGGCTGAGGGAAGGGAAGTCTGAATTTGGAGGTCAAAGCTAGAACAAAATGGACTGCAGCAAACTGGCTTATAGTATTAGGGGTAGTGTTTGGCAGATGAATGCCAAAGAAGCTGATAAGTAAGGGGTACCAAATGGTGGTGTGACCAATACTACTGCATGGTTCAGAAATCTGGGCAATGATGGTAGAGCAGTTGAGAAAGCTAAAGGTGATAGAAATTAAGTGCCTGAGATAAGTTGTAGGATGCATGCTGTGAGGCAGATGAAGAAATGAGTACATCAGAGCAGAAGCCAAATTAGCTGGAGTTGCAGAGAAGGTCCAAGAAGACAGATTGCAGTGGTCTGGACATATGTGGAGGGAAAACAGAATTCAATCTAGTGAAGAAGATTTGGGAGAAACAGGATGATAGCAAGAAGATACAAGACTGACCAGCAAACAGACTGATGAATTGCATGAAAGAAAACTTGCAACAGTCTGGCATGACCATTAAAGAAGGTAAAAGAGTGGCAGTGAATCAAGAAAGATTGCAACACTGGACATGACACCATGACCTCATATAAAAAATATAGAGAAAATGAGATTGTTGATGATGGTGCTGTCTGAAGTCAGTGTTTGTTTTTTCCTCAAGACTTTTATTTTGTAAGGTCCATCTACAGTAGTATTGCCCTTTAGCCTGTTGAGGTGCAAAACTCCTGATCTTATTCTTCCTGGAACCTCTAGCATCATCTGTCAGAGATGCCCACTTTTGAAGTGAAGATATCTAAGACGTTTTCTCCTATCCCTTTGCTGATGTGATACAACCTGACTAAATATTAAGCTTGCCCGTAGTTGATAAAAGCAATTGAAATGTGACAGTTGTGGTTTCTGTGGCTGCTGAAAAAAACATCTATACTTCTGCCATCCACTACACACTGCTCCCTACTGATAAGGACAGTAGAATTATGGAAAGGTTGGGGAGAAAAAGATGTACACTTCAGCTACCTTGGCTTTTCCTGCTATCAACTATCAGGTTCATATGACTAAGTATGTCCTGGCCCTTCTTTCTCCGGCTACTCAGCTTCTTTCTGAACTTCCAGATTCAGATGTTATGTCTCAGCTCATTTCCATTCTGGGGGCTTCTTTTCAGGTGGCTCTTCATTCCATTAAATGCAGCTAAATCATCTTCCAGAGCTGCTGTTTCAGGCTCTGTCTTCTTTCAAGGCTAAGATTATGGATGCTGCTTTTGACAATAATGCCCTGTTTGGGACTGCTGCAGCTAATTTGTTTAAGTCACTGCAGGAGAAGGGAAAGGAGTTACAGGATTTAAGGCACATTTTTGTGTCTCCAGTTCCTACATTCCAAAGAAATTATCCTGCTAAAACTGCTTTTGTTAGAAAACAATCTTGCACTCCCCCTTCTAGAGGTAAGAGGACAGCTAGGAAAGCTCCTGCTTTTAAGCCGTCTGTCTGCACCTTCCCAGAAGCAGTCCTTCCTTACAAACCAGAGAGTCTGTGCCTACCACCTATGCCTGTCCCACATTCCCCTTTCTCGGTGTCTCTCCCACACTCCCAGCTTGAGAACACATGACTCAAGATTCTTGGGTCCTTTCCATTATACACAAAGGGTACTTCATGGTCTGGAAAACTATATCTTCCTTCATGGGAATTCCTCAGTCACCACAAGAACAACTTCAGTTTTTTCCAGAGTTGCTTCAGGAGTTGAAATCCCAGGGAACTATTCAAGAAGTTCCACTGTCCCAAAGGAGGAGAGGTTTCTATTTCAGGATGTTTCTTGTACCCAGGAAAGATGGCCCTTGGAGACCCATTCTGGACTTTTCTCACCTCAACACCCCCTAAAGGTTCATATCTTTTGGATGACCTCTATAGACTTTATTTCCACTCATCTTTCCACATGCTTTTCTGGCCTCCCTGGACATCAAGGATGCCTACCTTCATATTCCAATTCATTCCTTCTACAGGCAGTTTCTGTGTTTTTCTGTTGCTTCCTCACATTTTCAGTTCTGTGCTTTGCCCTTTGGTCTCTCTATGACACTTTACAACATGCTTGGCTCCTGTCATTGCTTTCTGCAGAATTCAGGGTATACAGGTCTTCCCTTATCTGGATGACCTGCAGCTCCAGGCATTACTTCCAGAGACTTTGCAACATCTTTTACTTGTCATTCCCTTCTGCAAAGATTGGGTTTCACAATAAATTTTAAAAAGTCCTTCCTCACCCCATTCCCAGGACCATGTCTTTCTGAGGTGCAGGATTCAGGCAGATTTAATGTTGGGTTCCCTACCTCCTCAAAAAGTTCTGTTTTTCTTCTTCTTCTTCTTCTTCTTTCAGCTTTTCCAGGTTAGAGGTCGCCACAGTGGATCACCAGTCCGCTCATGAGTGGCAGTGGAGTTTTTACAGTGTCGAGTTGACAGCCCGGTGCCCAACCTTCCACAGAAGGCGCACACCTAGGGCCAGTTTAGAGTGTCCAATTCACCTACAGCATGTCTTTGGGATGCGAGAGGAAACCGTAGCACCTGGAGGAAACACACGTGACCACAGGGAGGACATGCAGACTTCACACAGAAGGCACCCCAGCCGAGAATCAAACCAGAGAACCTCTTGTTGTGAGGTGGCAATGCTAACTGCTGCACCCCTGCAACCACCCACTATTTCAAAAACCTTCTCCCTTTGCACTATCTAACATCTGGGGGGGGGGGGGGTTAAACTGCTGGGATTTATGGCATCCACTATGTCCATGTTGCCTCTGGCCAAACTGTACATGAGAAAATTTCAGTGGTTCCTAAAGTCAGTTTGGAGACTGCATCTGCACTCTTTGGAGTTTGTCCTTCCACTTCTTCCTTGTCTAAAGAGAGAGAGACACATAGGTGGATTCAGCATTTTCCAGTAAACCCAGACCTTCATTTGCATCTCCCTCTTCCTACCCAAGTCCTGTTCACAGATGCCTTAGACATGGGTTGGTGTAACCTTTGCAAATGTAAAAGTTCAAGGCCTTTGGTCCCCTTCTCAAAGGCAAGAACACATCATCTTAAAAGAAATGTGAGCTCTTCTGCTGGCTCCTCAGGCTTTCCATACTCTCTTACATCCAGAACCCCTAAGACTGTTTACATACACCACCACAGTACTTTGGTATGTAAACAAATGGGAGGACTGAAATCATATCTTCTGTGCAGGCTAGCTCTATTGGCATGGGAGCTGGCAGGTCAGTGCTAGGTCACTCTACAGGCAGTGTATATTTCTGCCAATCAGAATGTAGCGGCAGACACAGTCAACAGGTCCATGACTCAATCCCACAAATGGATGCTTCACAGGGATGTGTTTCTGGACATTCTGCACCAGTGGGTACATCTCAAGTCAATCTCTTCGCCTCCCCTTTGAACAGACAACTTCTACAATTTTATGACAGAGTCCCAGGTCCTCTGGTCTGGAAGGTGGATATCTTCTCAATTTCTTGGAAGGGAATGTTCCTTGCTGAAGATTCAGCAAGACAAACCAAAAATCTTGTTGGTAACTCCCTTTCGGCCAAGACAGCATTGGTTCCGTCTTCTGCATTTAGCCAAGGGCAGTCATCACAAGTTACCTCACAGGGTGGATCTTCTCTCACCCACAGCTGTCAACTCTACATCTGACATTGTGGGTGATACATTTTTGATTCCTTTCAGACACCTCCTTTCTGAGGCCATGCTTAAGGTTCTGCAGGAGTCCACGAAACCCAGTACCAGAAAATCTTAGTCTTCCCCTATCACTGGACATTCTTTTGTTTCTATCCTACTTGTATGAATGGCTGAAGGCCGATTTGTGTTATTCTTCTGTTAAAGTTCATTTATCAGCCATTTCTGCTTGTCTGCCTTTGACTCCTTCATTGACTACTAGATTAGAGGTAAAACATTTATTAAGAGGCATCCTTTACATAAAGCCTCCCAGAAAACCTGATCCCCCTCCTTGGAATCTAAATTATGTTCTGGAAAAACTCACTGTAGCTCCTTTTGATCCTGCAACTACAGCTTCACTGCAACATTGTACTCTGAAGTTTGCTATTACTCACCATCACCACTGCTAGAAAGGTGTCTGAGCTTCAGGCTTTGATGGCCTTTTCACCCCTTCTAGTTTTTCAATATTTATTTATTTATTTATTTATTGACATTTGTTAACCGGGAAAGTCCACTGGGTAAGGTACCTATTTTCAGTGGAGGCCCGGGAAGAAAAGCTCCACACAAATTACATTAAAACATACAAGTAGCATAATTAAATACATTTCCAATTTGATATGTCATAGTTGCATACAATTTTATAATCAGAAAGTAGAGTTCAATATTAAATAAAAGCAGTATTGCACAAACTGGAAATTACAACGAAGTTGCCAAGATGGCTTAAGATTGTATTTATGGAAATGGTATTTATGGAATTATACATAAGATGATTGTTAATGCAGCAAAGTATCTGATTATAAGTATCAGATTAGAAGAATTGATGAGGTTAAGATGTTTTTTGTTAGGATTACAGGGGCAAGAGGGGTTTTGTAGGAAGTGGCTTTTTAGGGTAAACTTAAATGATTTGAGACAGTTGATTTGAGTTATATGGGGGGGGGGGGTAAATTTTTCCATAGCTTTGCAATGCTGTGGGAGCATAGAGTTTGGCCAGCTCTTTTATTAAGTTTGGTATCATTAAGAAGCTGTTTGCTAGAGGATCTAAGAGTCTGAGTAGGAATATAAGCGTGAAGGATGGAGCTGAGTGCTGGGCAGTTGATTGATTTAAAGATTAGTTTGTGGGCGAGAGTCAGTTGGGTATAACAGAGGTAGTGATAGAAGTCTAACCAATGCAAGTCTAAAATTGCCAGGCAGTGATGAGTATGTTTAGGCTTGCTAGAGGCAAATTTTGCTATTTTTTAGTAGCATGACTAGAGTTTGTTGCTGACAGATGAGTGGAGATTGGTAAAAACAGCACTACCATATAGAAGAGATGGAATAAGTAAGGTATTGGCCAGTTTTATTTTGGTATGGCTGTCTAGATAAAGTTTATGTCAGTAAAGTTTTCCAAGTTTAAAGTAGGTTTTCCTTATAGTATTGAGTATATAGGTTCATAGGTTGGTACTAGGCTATCAGCCCTAGGGCCTATACAAGCCTAGCCATAACAATTCCCTGGCTATTTCTTCCCACACTATTTACTTCCCTGGACCCCTGCCTAGCAGGGTGACTGACGTGATTCCCAGGGTGAATTTCCTTTCTCCCATCCAATCGTCAAGGTTCCTTTTGAAGACGGCCAAAGAGGCACTCTGCTTGACATGTATGGGCAATCTATTCCAGAGTCTGGGGAGTCTTTGGGTCAGGAACCTATCCCTCCAGCATGTTTTGTTTATTGTGATGACAAGGCTTAGATCCCTGGAGTGTGTGGCTCTGAGGGATCGGGATTTCTTTAAGTGTAGCATGTCCAACAGCTCTGGGTTTGACATGGCCTTGTATGTTAAGCAGAGATTGCCTCTGAGTAGACGATATGCGACAGAGTATAGTTGGAGTTTTTTAAGGCGGTCAACGTAGGGCATCTGCTTTAGGCCTGTGATTCGTTTAGTGAGGTATTTCTGCAGCCTTTCCAGCTGTTGCAGATGTCTTGAGAGGTACATACCAAATGGGGCATTGTATTCTATAATGGGTCTAATGAGGGATGAGTACAGTGGGACAATGACCTCCTTTTTTCTGGATGAAAAGCCCTTAGTGATGAGGTGTGCCACATAGAAGGATTTCCTGAATGTTGTGGCGATGTGGTTATCGAAGGTGAGACCACTGTCCACCGGTGTCCCTAAGTCTCTCATCACACTTTTGGTATTTAGTGTACTGCCACCTATATGGTAATTCACAGATACATGTTTTTTCCCAAAGGGGATAACTATACATTTCTTGGCATTGAGCTTGAGCCCATGGGTCTGGCACCAAGCATCTGTTTCTGTAAGGCCCTTTTGTAGAGTATCCACATCATTTGGGGATTCAATAATGGCTCCCAGTTTGCAGTCATCTGTGATCTTTGTTAGCCAGAGTCCCTTAGTGTTGGCCTGTACTTCAGAGAAATAGATGCCAAACAAGAGCGGCCCCAAGACTGAACCCTGAGGTACTCCACTGTTTCGAAAGTGAGTTTGTCGTCAATGGTGATTCCAAGTAATTTTGCAGTCTTTACAATTTCAATCTCTGTGTTGTCTAGAGAAAAGATTTTAAAGTTGCTTGAGGGAGGTTTTGTGGAGAAGAGTAATAATTTGTTTTTTGGGGGGTTTAAGTGTAACTGAGCATTGTTTAGCCAGGATTCAATGGCTGTGAAAGTAGTTTGAGTAGTAGAGAGGAGGTCTTCAGTTGTATTGGCTGTGGAAATAATGGTTGAATCGTCTGCATATTGGATGATTTTGCTTTATTGAGTTACCTTGTGGAGATTATTAATGAAAACATTAAAAATAAGGGGTCCTAGAATGGATCCTTGTGGGACTCCTATGTTATTTAATAGGTACTGAGATTGTGCGGTTTGCCATTTGACTGATTGTTCTTGGTTGTTGAGGTAGGAGAAGAACCATGTTAGGGAGCTATGGGAGCAGTCTAATTTGGCTAGTTGGTGTAGGAGCTTTGTGTGTGAGACTGTATCAAAAGCCTTTGATAGATCTAGTAGTAAAACAGATGTAGGGAGACCAGTATCAATGGCTTTGTTCACAGTGTCAGTAAAAGATAGAAGAGCTGTGATGGTTCTATGGTTAGGACGGAGGATAGGGTGGTGTGAAAGATAGAAGAGCTATGATGTTACTATGGTTAGGTTGGAGGATAGGGCAGAGGATAGGGTTTCCTTGCATACCAATCCTTCATTTATGCTGAAGGCTGTGAATGAGTTGTCACTTAATCAGTCTATTAATTTGCTCACCTTTTTTCCTTCTCCACAGTCCCATAGTGAGAGGGTCCTACATACCTTGGATGTGCATAGACTACTTAGATTTTATTTGGATAAAACTAAGATTATCAGGAAATCTGACCAGCTTTTTGTGTCTTTTCATCCCAGGGCTCTAGGAAGGCCTGTTTCCAAGCAGACTATTTCTACTTGGATTCCAAAGGTCATTTTATTTTGTTATGCTTTCCATGGTAAGTCTCTCTCTCTCTTCCCCTGTTAAAGCTCATTCTCCTAGAGCTGTTGCCTTTTTCAAGGGTTTGGATACTATTAGACCCTTTTCAATCTAGGTAAACTCTATCACCATAAAAGTTATCTTGACACCAACACCAAAGCAGTAAACTAGCAAACACACTACTCATTCCCTCCCTTTTCTGTGGGAGTTCAATTTTTACCAACCTACACTCAACCCTTTCTAATAAGCTTCAAACATGCTATTGTAAAATAGCTAAATTTGCCACTGGTCTGTCTAACCTACACATCATTGCCAAGCTATATCTCAGGTCAACTGGTTTGAGTTCCCCATAACTTATTCTTGCCCATAACTTAATATTTAAACCAGATAACTGCCCTGGACTCCAATCTATCCTACAAACATACAATCCTACCCAAACACTCAGATCTACTAATAAACATCTCATAAAGGTATCCAAACCTAATACAAGAACTGGCCAGTGTCTGTACTCCCACATCATTGCCAGGATATGGAATACCATCCCCTCTCGCATCACTCAACTCGAATCACTCAAAGTCTTCAAAACTGCCCTAAAACAACACTTTCTAAATAACCCCATCTGCACCTGTACCACAAACCTCAAACCACCATAAGCCTTCATCCACCTCTTCTCACATAATAGCTTTATGACACAAAAAAAATATTTTTTATTACCAACCTCTTTTTATCACAATCAATATTGTATTTGTGACTATATTAGTGTATATTTAATGAAACTCCTTTTTCCATATGTTATAAATATATGCACATGTTCTAACAATTGCATATACCTTACTGTATAGTGTTTGTGGAGCTTTTCTCCCGGGCCTCCACTGAAAATGGGTCATTTGACCAAGTGGACTTATCAAGTTAACAAATAAATTCTGTTTTGGAAGCAGCCACTTAGTCTTCTGTTCACACTTTCACTAAACATTACAAGTTGGATGGTATCTCCAGATCCAGAGTGGGCTTTGCTAGACCCATTCTTCAGAGTTTTCTAGAAACCGCCTCTGCTCTTTTCTCCTTCCTGTCTTCTTCATGCGCTATGGTAGTCTTCCTTATGTAAAGAATACTGAAACATCGGACTAGAAGGACGTAGAATAGTGTAAAATCTTACCATAACCATAGATGTCCTTCCCTTCTATATTACAGTATTTTGTCCCTCCCACTTTTCTCCTGGTTCCTGTTTTTTTTTTTTTTTTTTGGATGTATGTTTACCTCCTTTTGTTACTTAAGCTGGTGTCCCTACTGGGGGCATTCTGTTCTGAGGATGGAATGTGCGGATGTCACTTTTATGGCCTACGCTGTCTGCAGGCCTATGTGCGATGTCCCACGTACTCTGCAGTGGTAAAGGGCTCTTGTATAGTGGAAAGACATCAGGACTGATTACAGCAGTCATCCCTCAAAAACTGCAACACAGAAGAGAAGGACATCTATAGTTATGGTAACATTTTTACATAACTATTCTTTTTACCATAAAAGGATATATGGTTAATATTGATGGCTGAGGGGATATTCTTCATACATCATATGCCCTAAACCTTTCTTTATGTTACAAACTATTTTGTCAAGTGTGCTGCACAGTGGGAAACACTTAAAGTCATGGGTTCTGAAAAGATTTGACAGTACTTGTTGAATGCCTTAAAGACTTGTCACCACATAGAAACATTAAATCATATTGGTTATAAATAAAGTTGATATTTGTGAATGATAAGATTAAAGAATTGTTCAAAGATTGACTATTACATATACCAGAATAATCAGAAATACTCAGGAAAAGTAACACAATATAGAACATGATGTGGTTAGTATTTGTGGGATCATACTCACACAAAATGACATGCTTTAATTGCTATAGGATAATGCAACATGTCACTTTTCTCAACACACACAGTGGTTCAGGCTTGTAAGTCTGTTCAGCAAAATGACTATACTTTTCAGGTGCTTCAAAAGGAATGCAAAATACGTGATGTTAACTTTGTATGAGGTTAGAAGCAGGTAGGATTTTGGGGGGCTATAGCAAATGGTGGTATAATATCAATAAGACTGAATGTATGCCTTAGAAGAATTTTTATTTTTGATCAATTTCTTAAAGATCATTCATTTTTCAACAGGTGTGAACAGCTCAATTTTATTTACTAATATTTCAAATAATATAATTAATATAAAACAGTTGTGTCCAGTTCAGATCACATCATATTTGAATTTACTGTTGTAATGAATTCATATTTAAAGAACCAGGCCAAGTTGTTTTCCTTTTAGCTATGTAATTATATTTCTAATGTTATATGTCATTGTTTTGATATTAAAATATTTAAAATTTTTGATGTAGGTATAATTCAACAAGTTAAATCTTGATTTATCTATGGCAAATCCTGATGATATTACCATTATTTGTGATATTTTCAAGCATTTGTGCTGTGAACATCTTAAGTGTTGAAAATATATTACTTGAAGATTTCAGAAATTCCATCCACCTTATTGGGACATAGCACATTCTAAATTTCTGAAAAAGAAAAGGATGAAATTTAGAATGTGGGGAAAAGTATAGGGGCATTGCTGCAAGATGAGCTTATAATTTAACTAAAAGAATGAAGTCATTTTAAGAGCTGCAGAATGCAAGCATGACAGTAATCTTTTGTCTAATGTTTCTGTGAAGAAACTCTATTCTTCAGTTAATCAGTCCAAAGGAAAAATAAAAAAAGTCCAGGTGTTGTTGTTGCTGATACTATCATACTATATGCAGGTTTAAGACTGGCTGATGTAATCATTTTCTAGCAAGTGCTGCTATCAGAAATGTTGATTATGAATTGGACATCATACAACAGATGCTCAGGAGTGTCCAACTTTTAATGTGGACACAGTGAGCAAATCTTTGGGCTGAATAAGATAAGATAGAGGTCTAGGTCCTGATAATTGAACAGAATATTTCTGGGCCACCTGTTTTATATATATATATATATATATATATATATATATATATATATATATATATATATATATACAACTGTTCTATCATTTTTCAATAAAAAAATTGTTGTACAGTTATGTTCCTCCATGCTGAAACTGTGCTGATGTTAAAAATTGTTGTACAGTTATGTTCCTCCAAGCTGAAAATGTGCTGATGTTATGCCAATCCAAAAAGAGAAATGAGAGGATAACATCTCTAATTTTAGGCCAATTGGTTTGACTTCATTGGTTGATAAGAGTTTCAAAAGATGTCTTTTATCAGTACTGAATAAGGATTTAAAGAGTAGCTTATTAGATACTTCTCAGCATGGGTTTACACAGAACAGATCAACTTTTACAAACTTGATTGTCTGTAGTTGTGGATTGTCTAGACCTATCCAAGGCTTTTGATAGCATTTCATACCATGTTATAATAGACAATGTGTATGTAGTTGATTTGCCCTTACATCATTCATTGGAGATCTCAAAGGCTCAATTTAATATTTGTAATTATAATTGTGTATAGATGTAGAGTTCCACAAGGTTTGATTTTAGAAACATGCTGCTTAAACATGTTTTCTTTGATGCTTAAATCTTTTATATGAATGGCTAAATACGCTGATAAGATTAGGTTTGGATGTGTTGTGATTACTTTAAGGATATAGATTAATTTAATTTGTATTTAGTTCAGTTGCATATTTGATAAAATAAAACTAGTGTAACATTAATAAAGGTAAATATGAACCCTTATACTTTGGAAAGCACAATGTCATTACTAATGCTAGACTGTTATATATATATTTATTGAATTTGTCAGAGTATTACGATTTAGATACTCTTGTTTGTAACACTCTCAAATTTAGATCTCATGCTCAAATTATAAATGCTAAGGCAATCGTAGGTTCATAGGTTGGTACTAGGCTATTGGCCCTATGGCCTATACAGGTCTAGCCATAACAATTCCCTGGATATTTCTTCCCACAATATTTACTTCCCTAGACCCCTAACTAGCAGAGCGACTGACATGATCCCCGGGGTGAATTTCCTATCTCCCATCCAATCGTCAAGGTTCCTTTTGAAGAGGGCCAAGGAGGTGCTCTGCTTAACATGTATGAGCAGTCTATTCCAGAGTATGGGGAGTCTCTTTGTCAGGAACCTATCCCTCCAGCATGTTTTGTTCATTGTGATGACAAAGTTTAGATCTCTAGAGCGTATGGCTCTGAGGGATTGTGATTTCTTTAAGTGGAGCATGTCCAACAGCTCAGGGTTTGACATGGCCTTGTATGTTAAGCAGAGATCGCCTATGAGTAGACAATATGCCACAGAGAATATCTGGAGTTTTTTTTTAGATGGTCAGCATAGGGTATCTGCTTTAGGCCTGTGATTCTTTTAGTGAAGTATTTCTGCGGCCTTTCCAGCTGTTGCAGATGTCTTGTGAGGTACATACCAAATGGGGCGTTGTACTCTATAATGGGTCTAATGAGGGATGAGTACAGTGGGACAATGACCTCCCTTTTTCTGGATGAAAAGTCCTTAGTGATGAGGTATGCCACATAGAAGGATTAAAAGTAATAGGATCAAAGTAATAGGACTAATCTTTAAGACTTTTGTCTCAATCAATATGTTTTTCTTAAAAAGAAAAAAACTAAAAGTATGCCCTATTATACAGCACAATGCCTTGTTTTGTATATATAATAAAGGTGATCTGTTTGTACTTTATTGTGTCAGTGGAAGTTTACAAAGAGAGTAATGGAGATCAAAAGCCACACATACTACTCAAGATTAGAACACCCTGGCCTGTTTTCCATTAGCTTTAGATATTTGCATGGCAAGTTGTGTTTAGCTTGTAGGGCTTTAACAAATGAGGAACTTTGCTTATTGTTAAATATTGAACTGATGGATTCAAGCCAATCCACTAGAGGTTTTGATTGTACTTTTAAAATTGGTAAATGTAGAACTGTAATTAGATCAAAATCTCTAACACACTCTATGGTATGTTTGTGGAATAAGCTTCCTTTTGTTCATTTGTCAGTCTGGATCTTTGCAATTACTTTGAAAACATCTCGATATTTCAGTGAGTTGAAAAGCGTTTTTATTTGTTATGGAGTCTGCATTTTAATTGGTTTTTACCCAAATGCAGTTATTGCTTGAACTATGAACTAAGAACTACTTTATCTTACTACTGATTGTAATTAGTTTCACATCTAATCTTGACAGACTGGATCATGAAAGCTGAAAAGACAGCAGAGATGTCATCTTTCTTTCTTGTTTGATTTATATTTAGAAGTAGTAGCAATGAAAATAAGGGGGTGCAAAGTTCAAGCATATAACTGGTATGGTGATCAGTAAAGGTTAGTTTTATTTGCAAAGAATATTATTTTATACTTGATAAATACAGGAATAGAAACATTATTGTTATGGGATGTTTTAATACAGTTTCATGCCTATATCGGATATAAAATAAATGAAGGTAAAGGCTATAACAGTAAACTATGCATTTTTGAGGACATGAGAAGATGGAGCATTTAAGTATATGGCTTAGAAAGAATTCTGTTAAGGTAGCTAAGGATATGAGAGAAAAGAGTGAACAAACTAGAATGCAAAAACTGAGAAGCTGGAAGCTCTTGATTATATTTATGGGTAGTAAGATGCAAGTAGTCAAAATGTTTTAGTCCCTTTAGTTTTACATACAGGCCAGGTTTATTGTTAGCAACCAGCAAAGAAGTTATGGATGATAAAGAATTGCAGGAATTTGAGAGGGGAAGAAGGCAAACTTAAATGGACTAAATTGATTCTTGCCATATAAATTGGTTTCAGATTATCTGAGTTGAAGGGACACTTAAAAGCAACCCAGGTAAGGCTTATATATATATATATATATATATATATATATATATATATATATATATATATATAGGTATGTATACATATATATACACACACACACACACACACACATATATATATATATATATATATATATATATATATATATATAGCTTATGCATCAAAATGGAAAGGCAAGATGATGACACAGGGAGAAATACAATAAATAAGTGGGAGTAAGATTTTTGGAAGCAGGTCCTTAAGGACATTAGCAACAGTACAGAATATTATATTCAAAAGGTAACAGAAAATAATCTAAAAAATCAACACTCATGGGAATGGAAGAAGACTTTACCAAGAGAGATAACAGCAAGTAGAGTTATAAAATGGTCACTATCAGAGTAGGATATTTTTTAGAAAAAAACTAACAAGGGAACCAAAGTATCAGAGAGAAATAACTAGGGAGGGAATGGAATTAAAGGGGGATGAGGAGAAGCAGAAGTCTAACCTGCAGATTAGAGACTGTCTTCCTTACCAAGGATTGATAAGAGTACAGGCATTGAGAAAGAGCTATGGTAGTGCTGTGTCAATGACCAACTCTAGCTGAGTTTTTAACTGATTTGTAGATCTGGAGCTGCTGTTTAAAAGTGATCATTAGTAGGGCATGAAAATCCAAACCAACTGTTACTACAACAGAACCACAGGAAAAGCTTTTCAATTAAATAAATTATGAAAAAAACTTTATTGTAAAATCACTTTACAGCTTTCATCCATTCACATTATCTTGGACTTCTTCAGAACCAATAAAACATCTAACATAAAATTATGGGTACCTATAATGGAATTATCATAATAAATAAAACAATAAATATGTAGCTTATGTCATCTCATCCTAATAGGAAATAAAAAATACCATCACACATGTAAATATCACATGATAACTGTACAAATCTGGAAAAGATTAGGAAACAAGAATGGAAAAGCAATTTACAAAAAAAAAACAATGACATGAATTCTTTATGGTTCCCAAACATGCAACAGAGTCAAGGATTTTTGCATGTAACTGTTTGCAAAGGTATTTTTATAACTGGAGCAGACAGAGAATTTTCCCCCAGTAAGTAGCAAATTTTGGAGGTGAGATGTGAAAGAGGATAGTGTGAATATGTTTTAGAGAATACAAGGAGTGTACATTGTCAGGATTGTTGGGGAGAAAATGTTTGTAAGGAAATGATTGATGTGATGTTGTCCTATCTCACCTTCATTCTGTACTGGTTGGGTTTGGAACAGATCCTTGGTTCTGACAGCTGTTTATGAAAGCTCAAGGTCTTCCACTAGCTTCTGGCTTACACCCTATCCCATGATGCCCTAGGGAATTCCCCAGATCTTGTTTGCCGCTAAACAGATCGGGTGCTTCACACTGGGTCTGGCTAAGTGATTTTTCTTTAAATTGTTTAATTTCCTTCTAAATTTAATAGTCTACTTCCTTTTTTTGAGATTAAAATAATTAGTAGTTTAGCTTAGTTTAATTGCTTCACTTTTTAACAATTATTTGACTGTGTTCATTACCTTGCTGTTTTCTTTGGACATCTTTAATCTCAGGCCTATTTTTTTTTCATTCCCTATCCTGGCTTTTCTCTGTGTGTATTTTAAATAACTGTTTTAAATAACTGTTTTTTCTTTAGGCTTGTTGTTTTTTGAGCTGTTGAAATTTTGAGTGTTGATAGTTAGTTAAACATATATATTTAACTTAGAAGGTTTTTTCTTCTAGCCTTTTCTTCCATTTCTGTGTGTTTTATTTTTATTTTATTTTATTTTATTTTATTTTACATTTGTTGACCGGGCTAGTTTAACTGGATATATGTCCATTTTTCAGTAGAGGCCCGGGGAGAGAAGCTCTAAGACAGACACAGACAGACAAGATCATTCATGTTTCAAAAATTAGACATAGATGAAATATTTCTACACATTTCATAAACATATTTACAGTATTTAGAGCTAATTATTTACATACACTAGTAGCTAATACAGCTTCATATTTCTGCATACATACTTTCATGTTGCACTAAAGGACAGTAAATTAGAGGAGCGAGTAGAGTTAGTAAAGATACTAGTAGCAGTAATGATTGTTCAGTCGGGGTTACTGCAAGGGCAAAGCCAGTGTGTTCTCAGGAAGATATAAAGTTTTTGTTTAAAGAGTGATAAGGAAGAAAGGGAAGTAAGTTCACTAGGTAGAAGGTTCCACTTTTTCCCAATTGTATTTGAGAACAGAGAGTCTCCTGCCATGTTGTTAGACTTATTGATGTTAATTAGGAGTTTATTTGATGAACGCAAGGCATTAAGATTTCTATAAGGGGTTATGAGGTCTCGGAGTATTGGAGTATTGTTAGGCTGGTTAAGGATCTTATGGGCAATAGTAAGTTGGTTGAATTGAAGCTGATTTTGTAGTTTAAGCCACCCATGCTGTTTGAGATTATGCCAGTGATGGGTTCTGAAAGATTTACCAGTGGCAAATCTGGCAATGCTGTTATAGGCGGTAGCTAGTTTGAGGAGATTATTTTTGGAAAGGTTGGTATATATTGGTGAGGCATAGAGAAGAGTAGAGATTAGATGGGAGTGGGCAATGGTAGTTCTTGCTGTTGGTATTAAGAAGGGATTAAGTTTATACAGTGAGCCCATTTTTCTGTTAACTGATTTTATAATGTTGTTAATATGGGTATCAAAGTTAAGGATGTTGTCTATTGTGATCCATAGGAGTTTGGTAGTAGAGTCTGGTGATATGAGGGTGCCATTATTAGAGATGACTGAGAAGTCTATTGGTGTTGGCCTGCAAGTAGGAGTAAAGAGCAGGAGCTTTGTTTTTTTGGGATTCAAAAGGAGGCAGCGCTTCAAGAACCATGTCTCAACTATGGTAAATACCTTCTGGGTTTGGGATTGCAGTTCAAATGCAGATTTAGCTGTACAGATTAATGTCAAATCATCTGCATATTGTATACAAGTTGCATTGGGAATAGCTAAGTAGAGATCATTAATGAAAATTGAAAATAAGAGAGGACCTAGAATGGTGCCCTGGGGAACACCCAGTGTGACTGGCAGGTGAGATGATAGTTTATTCTCCTAGAGCACTGCCTGTTGCCTGTTGCCTGTTGCTCAGGTAGGAAGCAAACCATTTTACAGATCAAGAATCTAGGAAAAGTGATTTGAGAAGATAAATAAGCAACGAGTGGTTTACCATATCAAAAGCCTTTGAAAGATCAATGAATAGAGCTGAAGAGAGTGCATTGTTATTGAGGTATCTATTAATGGTGTCAGTAAAGGATAAGAGGGCAGTAGTGGTACTATGGTATGGCCTAAAGGCATGTTGGCTTTTGGCTAGTATGTTGTGTTGAGTGAGATGGCCTATTTGTTGATGATGAATGCATTTTTCCATTATTTTTGCTAGGGGGGATAGAAGGGCTATGGGCCGATAGTTTGAATAGTCATTGGAGTTACCACCTTTGTGTAGGAGGATGATGTGTGAGATTTTCCAGATGGCAGGAATGGATTCTTCCTTAATGGTTCTATTTATTAGGATGGCAATAGGATAAGCTACTGTTTTAGCTGCTTTTTGCAGATATTCAGTAGGAATCTGGTCAGTGGAAGGGGTACAAGGCTTAAGTTTAGCTAGGAAAATGGAGTTAGTATAGATCAGTTGTAGTAGGAAGGTAGGAAGTGTGCTAGTTATAGGGGTTTGGAGGCTGGAAGTGTCAGGGGGTAGCTGACTGGCTAGAGATTGGATGGCTTTTGTGAAGAAGGAGTTAAAGTCATTTGCAGTTTGGAAGGGAGTCTCATGATTAGCTCCTGTAGGGGTTAATGTACTGGAGTGTCCTGGGTAAAGGAGTTTATTAATACTTGCCCAGAATCATTGAGGGTTATTTTGGTATGTTTGCTGTATTTTACAGTAAATTTTTTTTTTGTCTAAAAGTATAGATTTTTTAGTTGCGTTTCTTAATTGTCTAAATATTTGTTGATCAGATGTGCTTTTAGTAGTTTGCCACCTAGTCCAGTCTTTATTTCGGAGTAGGAATTTTTGCTTGGCATCTTTAGAGAGCTATGGGGCTGGTATTGACCTGATTCTTATTTTACGTTTGGGTGCATGCTGGTCTAGGATAGTTAAGAATTTAGAGTTAAAGTATTGGACAGCCTCTTCTAATGGGAGGGTTTTTAGATTAGTCCAATCACAGGCACTAAGTTCGCTCTGGAATAGTGTTTGGTTAAATTGTTTGTTGGAACAGATAGTCCTGCATGATGTTGGGTGTGAGATATCTATTTTTTGCCTGGTTATATAGCTCAAGCAGTGGTCACTTACATTGTTAGGGAAAATACCTACTCTATAAGTGTGGTGATGATTATTAATGAGTATCCAATCTAAGGTGCTCTCTTTTTGGTTTGGTTTGTTAATTCTAGTTGGGGAGGTGATCGTCTGAGAGAAGCCATGAAGGTTAATATGTGAAGTGTGATGCTCAGTATTGATACACTTCCAGTCAATATTGACATCACCAAGGATTATAGTTTCTTGTGGGAAGGTTGCTGAGACCCATCTAAGAATATCCTCCAAGGAGTTAATGTTATTTCCAGGAGGTAGATAGATACATATGATATTTATGGATTTGCTAGAATTTAGCTGAATCTTTGAAATGAGGACTTCTGCATTATTATCTTTAGGCGGGTTACAGGGTGAGGTGATAACTTGTAGCCCATCCTTGAAAATAATTGCTACTCCCCCTCCTTTTCTGTTTTTACAATCATGTCTCAATATATTATATCCTGGTGGGTTAATTTCATTATCTTGAGTTTGTGGCTTTAACCAAGTCTCTGTGAGACATAAAATGTCAAAAGAGTATATGTGTAAGAGAGAATGGAGATGAGGAACTTTATTATTGACACTTTGGATATTGAGATGTGCTGTGTTAGTTAAGTAAATTAGCTTAAGCTAGCTCATTTATGTTAGAGAGCTGCTCAGCCCATTTAAGTTAGAGAGCTTCTTTCCCTGTGTGTGTATGTGTTATATATTTTGTCTGTTAAGCTTGTCAAGGTTGTAAAAAAAAGTTTGTTTTTTCTGGTGTTTCCTTTATTCACCAAGCTAGCTCATTTTAGTTAGAGGGCTGCTTAGCCCATTTGAATTAGAGGGCTTTTCCCTTAGTGTGTTTTTTTCATATTTACATAGTACTTATAGTGTTAAGTTGTTTTTTGATACAAACATGTCTAAACAAAAAAAAAAACTAAATCCTCAGGGTTTAAGAAGTGTTCAAAGTGCACTCAAAAAATGTTGATAACTGATGGTCATACTTATATGTGTGTACTGCCTTGGAGCAGTACATTTACAAGAGTCTTGTTCTGTTTGCCATTCATTTAGTTCCAGGGTCCTTCTTGAAAGTAAGAACAAATTAATAATTAAAGGGTTATTGAAGACTTCCTTTTCAGAGGCCATAGGAGAAGGTCAGAGTCCAACAAAACAGACCCCTTCACCTTCTATTAAATCTGAGAAATCTGGAAAAAGATCCTCTTCTACTTCATCGGATCATTCTGGTTCATAGGTTGGTAGTAGGCTATCACCCCTAGGGCCTATACAAACCTAGCCATAACAATTCCCTGGCTATTTCTTCCCACACTATTTACTTCCCTGGACCCCTGTCTAACAAGGCGACTGATGTGATTCCCGGGGTGAATTTCCTTTCTCCCATCCAATCATCAAGGTTCCTTTTGAAGAGGGCCGAAGAGGCTCTGCTTGACATGTATGGGCAATCTATTCCAGAGTCTGGGGAGTCTCTGGGTCAGGAACCTATCCCTCCAGCATGTTTTGTTTATTGTGATGACAAGGTTTAGATCTCTGGAGCATGTGGCTCTGAGGGATTGGGATTTCTTTAAGTGTAGCATGTCCAACAGCTCTGGGTTTGACATGGTCTTGTATGTTAAGTAGAGATCGCCTCTGAGTAGACGATATGCGACAGAGTATAGCTGGAGTTTTTTTAGGTGGTCAGCGTAGAGCATCTGCTTTAGGCCTGGGATTCTTTTAGTGAGGTATTTCTGCGGCCTTTCCAGTTTTTGCAGATGTCTTGAGAGGTACATACCAAACGGGGCGTTGTATTCTATAATGGGTCTAATGAGGGATGAGTACATTGGGACAATGAGCTCCTTTTTTCTGGATGAAAAGCCCTTAGTGATGAGGTGTGCCACATAGAAGGATTTCCTGACTGTTGTGGCAATGTGGTTATCGAAGGTGAGACCACTGTTCACCTGTGTCTCTAAGTCTCTTATCACACTTTCGGTGTTTAGTGTACTGCCACCTATATGGTAATTCACGGATACATGTTTTTTCCCAAAGGGGATAACTATACATTTCTTGGCATTGAGTTTGAGCCCATGGCTCTGGCACCAAGCATCTGTTTCTGTAAGGCCCTTTTGTAGAGTATCCACATCATTTGGGGATTCAATAATGATTCCGAGTTTGCAGTCATCTGCGAACTTTGTTAGCCAGAGTCCCTTAGTGCTGGCCTGTACTTCAGAGAAGTAGATGCCAAACAAGAGTGGTCCCAGGACTGAACCCTGAGGTACTCCACTTGTCACTTGTCTGGAGCTGGATTTGGAGTCGGCTACTTTTACAGTGTGGGTTCTATCAGTAAGCCAGTTAGCAACCCATTGGGTGGCGTAGGGATTAATGCCTAGCTTAGTAAGTTTATCTATGATTCTAGAGTGGGGGATTGTGTCAAAGGCCATGGCAAGGTCTAGATAGGCTGTGTGGACCACCTTACCCTTGTCCAAGACTCTGGAGACTGATTCAAAGAAGTCAATCAGGTTTAGGAGATAAGATCGGCCTTTCACGAACCCAAACTGGGTGGGCTCCAGTGTTTGATGGTTGCCAATGTCTTTGTTTATAAGTTCCATGATAATACGCTCCATGGCCTTGCAGATAAGGCTTGTCAGACTGATGGGATGGTAGTTTCCGGGATCCAAGGAGGATCCCCCCTTGTGGAGTGGGATAACTGTAGCTCTGCGCCACTCAGTGGGCACGAAACCTGAAGTGAGGCTATGATTAAACATGACACTTAGGTGAGGTGCCAGTTCATATTGTAGTTCATGTAGTACACAGCCCGGGATGTCATCTGGTCCCATGGATGCTGTATTCTTAGCTTTGGAGAGTGCGTTATTTTACCGGTGTGGCCGTTATTACCAGAATTTGGCAATCTTCTGGTATTGAGATGGGCCATTTAGGGGGTGAGAGGGGGATGAAGTTGGCACTGAATCGATCTGCCAGGATATTGGCAATATCCTTGGGATCAGTATATTTAATGCCATTCTGTTTTAGCTCAGAGCAGATCTGAGTATTGCCATTTAGATTCTTGACATAGTTATAGAATGCCTTGTGGTTGTCTTTGGAATCTTTGGCAATTTTATTTTTGTAACTAGCTTTGGAGGATTTTATGAGGGATCTCAGTTTCTTACTGAGGCTGGTAAGGGAGTTTTTTGCATCCTGGGATTTTACTCTTTTCTGCAAAAGTTTCTTCCTTTTGTTATAAAGTTTGTTTATGGTGAGGGACCACCAGATTGGCTTCCTTTTTTTGGATGAGAGCATCTTGGTTCTATTTGGGATGGCACGATTCATGCATGAGTGGATGTGTTCGTACAGTGCCTTAGTGTAGGATTCAGCAGTTGAACTTTCAGTTCCCGTCTGCATGAGTGTCATGAAGTTTGTCACTTCTGACTTGAGTAGCATGAAGTTGGCTTTGGAGAAGTTTTTTATGGAGGTTTCCTTACTGGGGGGTGGGGGTGGGATGTGGATGTTAAGGGTGATTAGCTTATGGTCAGACCTGACTAACGAGGGGGTGACCATAGGTGTGGGGCATCAATTTCCCATGTTGGTAATGACCAGGTCTGGATTAGTTGAGCCAGGGCATTGGAATTTATGAATTCCAAGAACCATTGGGCAAAGGTGTTGGTAGATGAGTAGTTTTCACAGTTAATGGCAGGGTAGTTAAAATCACCCAGTATTAGGGTGTTTGGTTCTATCTTAATATTTTCCAGTATGATTAGAAAGGTGTAGTGAGAATCTTGGGGAATGGTGGGGGATCTGTAGCAAGCTACAGTTTGGATTGCAGTCTTACCTAGTGTTAGTTGCACCTGGAGAATTTCAGATGCATTGTGTTGGGCAACTAGCCTGGTGGTGTGAATATCCTTGGTAAATATTGACACTCCTCCACCTTTAGTGTTTCGGTCCTGGTTTGGTGGCCAAAAAGTGTGGTAAGAGTTGTAGCCTGGTATTACAGGGATGCTCTCTGGAGCCTTGAACCAGGTCTCAGTTACTGCACAGATATCAATGTTCTCCATTTTTAGGAGTGCCTCGAGAGAGTGCATTTTGAGGTTTAGACTTCTAGCATTGAGTAGCATTACCTTCAGATTTTACATGCTTGTACCTGTTACACTGATGGTTTTGTCCTTTGAACTTTGCCTAAAAAAGGCACTATAGGCTCT
The DNA here is from genome assembly GCF_019279795.1 of Protopterus annectens. Lineage (NCBI taxonomy): Eukaryota > Metazoa > Chordata > Ceratodontiformes > Protopteridae > Protopterus > Protopterus annectens. The sequence continues at coordinate 1,991,477,146 of NC_056733.1, read as the reverse complement.
GAACTGATTAAGAAATTGGCAAAAAGTTTCTCACTGGACCTAAGATCTCTCAGGCCTGAGAAAACATCCATCTCGGCTCCTTCTGTATTGGAACCAGTGGTGTTTCAAGCTCAGATTCTGCCCCAGAACTGGAGCTGGTTTCTTTGACATTAAGATCACCAATCTTGCAAGCTTCAAAATCTCCTGCTCCATCCTCTCAATCCTCCAGGAGCCTTTCAGATGATGATGTGGTTTGCGTGGTGCAGAGGCATTTGAGGACACTGGTGCTAGCCAAATGTTTGTTGGAGCCCACGCAGAGGGTTTTGTAACCGACTAAACCTGCCCTTTCACCACTGGTTCCTCCTCCGACATGACTCGGGACCTCGGAGCTGGAATGCATAAAACCGATCATAGTGGAACCATCAAAGCCGAGACCTGTCCCAGGATCTTTGCTCCCAACTACTGCTCCAACTTCCTCAGTGCCATCTGAGTTTGAGAAGTCTAGGAGCCAACGTTCTCCATTCGGGTCCAGGGAGTGCAGTCGGATCGGACATTTGTTAGACCCAAACTTGCCTCTCAGGGCTTCGGATAGGTGATCTCGGCTCCTACATCTTACTCAGAGCCAACCCCTTTGGTGCCGGGGATGCCTTCTAGTTCTTTGGAGCTGGAGCTTCCTTAGATCATAAGCAGGAGGCCTTCGAGGTGATGAGGAGAGTGCTGTCCCCTCAGGTGGCTCCACTCTCAAATCCAGTCATTCCTCCCCTAAAGGCACCGGTGTCCATTTCGGCACAATCGCATCCACACAGACACAGAGGCACAGGGCTGCAGGATACTCCATTGGGTGATCCACTCTCTTCCAAAATGTCTCCTTCTGAAGAGGTCCCTTGCAAGAGATTATGCAAGAAGAAGCATCTGGACTCCCCAGAGGAGTTTGTCACATCTGACACAGACATTAATGAGTCAAATGGGCCCCCACGGTCACCCTCTGAGGATATCTCCTTTGCAGACATCCTACAGATACTTAGAGAGGTGGCTGGAAGCCCATCAACCCTTCTGAGGAGGCATCTGTCTACCTGAAGGCTTTTGGGTCTCGCCCTTCTGCCACTTGGGTGTCTCCGCCTTTCAACAAACTTATGGACCTAGTTTGTCGAAAGGTATTAGAGACTCCAGACTCAGTAGAGCTTGTCCCTTGGAGGCCAAATAAATTCATCACATCCCATGAGGATAACATTTTCCTTACAAAAGGTGTCCCAGTAGATGCTATGGTGGTGGCGGCGGCCACCAAAAAGGAACTGTCAGAGACATCCTTTTCTGTCCATCCTCTAAACAAAGAGTCCCATACGATGGACAGATACAGAAAGCGCACTTTCTCTTCAGCGACCTTTACACTCAGGTCCCTGAAGTATCTCACACATTTTACCAGGTTACAGAGAGATCTCCTGAAGGAGCTAGGCTATACTCCCCAAGGTTTAGTAGCTGTGGGTGTATCAGATAAAGTTTCCTCCCAGCTCCCCACCTTGAATTCAGTGGTAAACTATTCCATGAGTCTCATTTCCTATGCAGCTGATGTAGTGAGTAGGGCAGCGGATTCAGGAATTTCCCTAAGGAGGCATTCCTGGATGCACTTGTGCAATTTTGCAGAACCTTTTAAGTCTTCTTTTGTTAATGCCCCCTTCAATGGCTCATCCTTATTCGGGCCTAAAGTCAAAGACACACTAACCAGGTGTGAACAGGAAGGAAAAACTCTCTCTGCTGTAGGAGTCCATTTTTCCCTACCTTCTAGACCCTATCCAAAAGGTCAAAAGGGAGGAAAAATGTGGCTCTGGATATCCCAGAGAGTTTTTCAAGACACACGTGGTGATCCTTGCGGAAGGGGCAGAGGGGGAAGAAATAATGGAAGATGCCGACCACACGGCAGAGAGGGTCCACAAAATCAGGACGACAGGGAATCCTTCCTTGGCAAGACCTTTCAGTGCTCCTGAAAGGACACCCATTTGTCCATCTCTGGAGGCAGTCAGAGGTCACTTATCTATGTACCCAGAAGCCTGGTTAAAAATCACAAAAGACAAATGGGTACAAAGCATCATATCCAGAGGTTACTCCATACCCTTTTCCTTTCCTACCCCACACATCAGAAACATTTCAGATGTTCCACCCATTCACAGGAAACAGGGAACACTAGAAATACAGAGGTTGCTAGAAGAAATAGTCATCCAAATAGTCCCCACAGACCAGATAGGATCCAGAACTTACTCAATGTTCTTTTTAGTTCCAAAGAAAACAGGGGACTGGAGACCCATCTTGGATCTCAGCAAGCTGAACAAAGCAGTAAAAAAGTCAACATTCCGGATGGTAACACTGCAGTCAGTTCTCCCTTTTCTGGGGAAAGATGATTGGATATGCTCTATAGACCTCCAGGATGTGTACTACCACATAACAATGGACAGGCGATCCAGGAGTCATTTGTGCTTTTGGCTGGGAGCCAGTCACTACCAGTTTCAAGCTCTGCCCTTTGGTCTCACCACAGCCCCCAAAGTGTTCACCAAATGTATGGCAGTAGTTACAGATCACCCGAGATGTTTAGGATTCCGATTTTTCCGTAACTAGACCACTTACTCCTAACTGCCACCACCAAGCATCTACTAATAAAAGCAAGAGATACCACATTAAAACTTTGCTCCCATTTAGGGATCACAATAAACTATGAAAAATCTGCCTTATTGCCATCTCAGCATATCATTTTTATAGGAGCAGATCTAGACACCACAAAAATGATGGTAAAGCTTCCCCCAGAAAGAGTTCACGTCCTTTGATGTCAGATCTTAATCCTTCTTTTCAAGAAGAAGATTCAAGCAAGAACAGTTCTAAAAGTACTAAGTACCATGGCAGCAGCAATAACTGTGATCCCATTAGCATGGCTACATATGAGAATTCTTCAGTGGCTGCTATTCACTCAGTGGTCCATGCAGGAACTACCTATGGCCCACCAAATTATGATTATGGAATCTTGCAGGAAAGACCTTCGTTTGTGGCTTCACTCCACTCAAGTGACTTTAGGTCGACCCTTTTTCTTCCACAGCCTACAGCCGCAGTGACAGCAGACGCTTCCTAGATAGGGTGGGGGGGCATTATCAGGGAAGGATGGTCCAAAGCACTTGGCAGGATCATGAGGCCCACTTGCATATCAATGTCCCAGAGAAGAGAGCAGTAATTTTAGCGTTGCAGGCATTCCAAGATTCTCTTCTACTACGAACGATTGCAATACAAACAGACAATATGTTGGTCGTGTGGTATATAGCAAACAAGGGGGAACCAGATATTTACACCTTTGCCAGGAGGCCCTGAGAGTATGGCAGTGGGTGACCTCCTCCCACTGCTTTCTGCTAGCAATGCACATCCCGGGAAAATCCAATGTGATAGCAGACAAACTTAGCAGGGCAATTCTGATGCCTCATGAGTGTCCCTAAAGCAAGACATAGTGGAAATGATTTTCCACAAATGGGACCAGCCTTGTTGCGACCTTTTTGCCACATCCATGAATGCCAAATGCAGCAGCTACCTTGCCCTAATCCCCCCTCTGGGTGAGTCCCCAAGGGATGCACTTGTACAACTGGCCCTTGGGTTTCCTCTATGCCTTTCCCCCTTTCCATTGATACCAAGAGTTCTTCAGAAAGTCAGCATATTGGGAAGGACCTTAACACTTGTTGCCCCTTACTGGCCTCGTCAAATCTGGTTCCCCTTCTTGTGGCCTCATCTTCAGGAAGAGCCTTGAATTCTGGATCCAGTTCTGGACCTTCTGACCCATCCATCGGGTATGCTCCATCCACCTCTTCAAACCCTCAAGTTGACAGCCTGGCTGCTCCGATTCCAAACATAGCCAGGCTACCTGACCTTTCACCTTCAGTGGAGCAAATACTGATTTCTTCTCATAAAGCTTCTATGAGAAAATTATACATCAGCAAATGGAAAATATTTTCCTCCTGGCCCTTGGAAAATGATATTGACCCTTTCTCTGCACCTATATCTTCTACACTGAAGTTCTTAGCAAAGATATTTCATGATGAGGCAGCTGCAGCTACTATTTGAGTTCAATTAGCAGCAATCTCTAATTTCCATTTAGGAGAAGCAGGGGGGAATTTTATGTCCCACAGACTTTGCAAAGCCTTCTTGAGAGGTATCATTCTGTTGAGAACGCCCATTAAACAACCTCTACCCCCATGGAACTTGAATTTCGTATTATCCTGAATGATTCTTTCCCCCTTTGAGCCTGCATCATCCTGTGACTTGAAGTTCTTAACTTGGAAGATGATTTTCTTAATAGCTATCACTTCTGCTAGGAGGGTTTCGGAGTTACAAGCATTGCCTATCAAACCCCCATATATGCTGTTCCACAAGGACAGAGCCTCACTTCATACATATCCATACTTTCTACCAAAAGTATGCTCAGAATCAAACTTAAACCAATCCATAGACTTACCAGTTTCCCCCCCAAGTATGGCAATAAGGCAGAATATATGATACACTAGATGTACATAGGCAGTTACATTTCTACTTGCACAGAATGAAGACCCTTAGAAAGTCTGACCAGTTATTTGTGTCCTCAGACTGAAAAAAAGGTGCTCCATCTACTAACACCACTCTTTCCAGATGGTTGTCAGATTGTATCACACTACAAATCCTAAAACAAGCAACTTCCCGACAAAGTAAGAGGTCATTCTACCAGAGCTATTTCTACGTCTTCTGCCTTTTAGGCCAAACTGCCAGTTGATGCCACTTGTGCTGCAGCAACATGGGCAAGACCTCATACCTTTATTACTCATAACAAAGTTGATTTGGTCTCCAGGGACAGGGCCTCTTTTGGGTCCACTGTTCTGAAGAATATTCTCCCTTGAGCCACGCGATTAATATGGTGTTAGGGACATTGTCCCAACCAGTACAGAATGACAGCGAGATAGGACAACATCACAAAATGAAGTTATGTACTCACCATAACGTTACATGTGTTGTCCATCTCACCTTCATTCATACATCCCACCCTCCTTCCCCCAGCCTTTGGCTCCTGGAAGACTGAGAGGATTTATTTGGTGTCTAATATTCTCTGACCCTCTTTTTGGCTTGTAAAGTAATAAAACTTTTATATGCATATATTAGTATACCAGCAAATAAGATTTGGGGAATTCCCTAGGCCATCATGAGATAGGGTGTAAGCCACAAGCTAGTGGAAGACCTTGAGCTTTTGTAAACAGCTGAATTGGAACCGAGGATTGGTTCCAAACCCAACCAGTACAGAATGAAGGTGAGATGGACAACTCACATGTAACGTTATGGTGAGTACATAACTTCTTTTTTTAAACTAAGATATAGGGTCTGAATTCCTTAGCCATACTAAGGCCTTACTAAGTTTAATGCTATTGGCTACAAACAACAAAAAAAAGCAATTGCTTGAAAATAAAAATTAAAAACTAAACCAACCATAAGTGAAGTACTGAATATTGTACAGAAGATAAAATAAGTGGAGGTGGGATTTTTAGAAAAGGGAAGGAGCAAATTACACATAAATAAATGGAATTTATGGGAGCAATACTTGCAGAATAATGTTCTGGAGGTGGAATGAAATTTAAGGGAAGGCAGGAAGTGAGTGATTTATATAATGTTTGAATGAATAAAAATTTCTTAAAACATGTACGTGTATTGCATTATGGAAATGTTAGTGTTTGTGCACCTGTCACATTTTAAAAATATGTTTAAGAAAGATCTGTAAAAAAGGAAGATAAGATCTTATTACTGCTGTAGCACAAAGATGTAATGGATTTAGCCATGATGATCAAAGATGGGATGGAGATCACAGAAAATTGGAAAAGCAGAGATACTAAATTAGCACCTCAGTCTTCACAAATGAAAGCAAGGGGAGAGTGCCATGCTGGAGGGAGGCAATGGATAACAGAAAAAAATAAGGCAAAGGCAAGGATTGAAGAGGATATGGAGAAGGAACTGGCTGCCTGTAGATACTACTAAGCAGAAAGACTAGTCCTGTTAAATATATCTATTATACTAGTAGATTCCATCATGGGCATTTATAATTATTTTTGGTTAATGCAGATGTGCCATGATATTGGAATATTGCAATTATGGTACTCTTGTTTAAAAGGCCATGCAGAAAAATCACTGACTAGAATATATGTATCCGTGAATTGGAAGACAGCAAGTATGGTACCATTGCAATACATAAATAAATAAATATGTAAACAAGGCAGTAAGATCACATGGTAGTGTACATGTGCCTGAGGACTGGAAGATAGCAAAGGTGGTACATTTTCACAAAGAGGAAGAAAAAAATCCAGGCAAATACAGACCTTTTGACTTAACGGCAGTGACAGGGAAAGTCATAAATAGAATGCTGAGGGGCAGGTTGGAGACATTCTTAAAGGATAGCAATGTCAAGGACAGCAATCAACATAGGTCTATGGCCAGGAGGTGTCAGCCAACAATGGTCCAGTTTTACAATGGGATTGCAGGTGTGCTTGAAAAGAGAGTACTAGTAGATAAAGTATACTTGGATTTCAACAACGCTTTTGACACTGTCCCACACAGAAGGCTGATAGGAAGACTGGTGGTTCAGATCCAATCCAGACTGAGGAATTGGACTGTTGGATGACTGAATGGCATAACACAGTGGACTGTGGTTTGAGAAACTATGTCAAAATTAAGAATGTGACTAGAGGATTAGTGCAGAGACTAGTCTTGCATTCATTAGTCTTCAGTGTATTTGTGTGAGACTTAACAGAGAGAACAGAGAACAGAATCAAGCTCTTTATTGTTAACACAAAGATGCAACAGTGTGGCATTCATATATATCAGAAGGCTGCTCATTTTATGACATCTACCACCTGCCAGTGCCTTCCTTCAGGCCACACATCCTTTCTCAAGAAAGCCAATACCTGTATATCTTGGAGTAAATTTGTGTATACACATCAAGTTGTCAGGGTTACGTTTAAAGTAGGATACTTTGCCACTCTACTTACCATACAGAGAAAGTTTATTTCAGATGTTTATGAGGTGCTGGATTATAAACTTGCCACTCCACCATGTTGTATTTATCTGTCGGTGAAGATTTAGGTCCTTGGTTGTATTACTGGTGGAGATATTGGACTTGCAGACATAAAGATCCAGGAGAATTGACTATCTAATAGAGCAGTAGATGAGACAGAGATTTCCCCTCAAAATCTATAAGACACCAATAAGATACATTTCCAGTCTCTCTTGATATCTCAGGGACTTCATGCCTGTCATATTTGTTAAATGGGAACCATTTGGGTCTTTCTAATTGATATGTTAAGTGAAATACATTCCACAGGGGGCCATTGTCCTTGATAGTCAGTCTGATCAATGCTGATTGGGTTTGGGTATCAGAGGATGACTTAATAGCAACCTCCAGTTCACAGTCATCTACAGCCTGTGTTAGCCAGAGATCTGCTTTCTGCTTAGATATCTGAGAAGAATGTACCAAAAAGAAGAGGTCCTAGCACTGAGCCCTGAGGGACACCACTGGTAACTTTCATAAGTTTTTATGTGGCACCTGCAATTTACACTGTGTGGGTTCTCTGTAGCCAAATTTACTACCCATTCTACCACATGTGGTTTGATTAAAAAAAAAAAAAACTTCAGTATGATACCTAGATGGGGAATGGTGTCAAAGGCCATAGCCAGGTCAACCAGCTTGCTGGATGGGGATGACTGTATGGAATGATTTAGAAAGACAGACAAAATGAGCATAAAGGTGGCAGTTTTAAGTTCAGTACATGCAAATAAAACTCACTGCATTTTTCTCACATCAGCCCTGGTAATAAGTATTATCTGAAGTGTGAAAATGAAGGCAATAGAGCAGGAAATGGATATAGTTATGTTCATCTCAACTGGATTGGACATCAGGATCAATGACAGATCAGTAACGATACCAGATAGATTACTGGGATGTATCTCCAGAGGAATAGATTCCAGAAACAAAATAGTAGTGCATCAATTCTACATGGCCTTAGTCCAAGTCACACATTGAGAACTGTGTTCAGTTCTAGAGGTACTATAAGGACCTGGGTACAAGCTGTTAGGATGCATATTCAGAACAACAGAATAGTTGCCTGTCAGAGTACATTATTTGCCTTTACAGTGTGCGATTTAGTAACTGTTGGAATAAGTTAGTATAGCTCAATTACTAATATTTGGGAATTTGTTGGTCCTCCACTGTTGAGAGAATCCTTATTTTTGTCACAAACTCACAGTTGATGTGGGTATCACTTTGGGGATTGCCAGGGCATCAACTGACAAAGCTACATCTCTGAAGGGAAAGGGTTTATGTTGCTGGAAATAAGACTGAGGAGATGAACTCCACAATGGTATTCAAGGGGTATAGGGCAGACGAAGAAAGGGTAAGAAGGAAGGTAGAGATGTAGAGAAGGATGAACATTAAATGCACTTAAAGGGCAATTTTACATGTGTATGTGATGTGCATACATATATATTTAGAGAGAGGGGAGGAGATGCTTGAAGGAATCTTGAGGAAAGTCACTAGAGAGATTAGTAAAATCACAGATTAGAGAATCTAGACATCTTCTTAGATCCAATAAGAGAAAGTAGGAAGGACATAGTATTGGTGTAGAAGATCAAGTCAGTGAGGTGTGAAGAGGTGAGCCAAAACAGGAAAGACCATGTGTGATTGTTTGAGCTATAGAATAACTAGAAATCTACTTCATAGAAGACACTTTATACTGAACACTATTTAGAGGTAAATTAGTTCAGCTACTGAAAAGACTATGTAATTTTTAATTCCTGCAGCAAACTGCATTGCATTTATTAGTGACTAAGGCAAATCCTGTAAAAGCAATACAGTCTACTTCAATAATATCAACAATAATTTATCTTCCTTAAACATTCTCCCACTATAGTCAGTCTCACCTACTTTTAAAAAGTGGGCTATATTCCCTGTATATTTATCAAGCAGACCAGGTCTGTTCCCTGAGAGTAGAACTTTCTCACTCTGACTTGATTATTTTGTCTTAATGGACTTACTGGTATGTTTATTAAAACAGACCAGAATCTATTTGATAAAAGATAGTCCCTTCTTTCACTACAATTTTGGATTTTCTTATGAACAAAGCATTTTCCTGCCATGCTGTGATCATAAGAAATATTGATTTATTCACAGAAGTGATCTGAAGACATTTCACTAAATGGATTGTCCGATATTTATAAAGTACAAGCTAAACTCTGTTTCCCAGATGGCATTCCATTTTCCCACCACAACTTCCACTAATTAGAATAAAGAGGTTATATATGTATTTATTTTCTTTTTTGGTGGGCTGGTCCAACAAGGTTATAATTCCATGTTATATTCTAGGTGCTGAAAGAGTAGACCATTTATATGGCCTAGATCCTTTCATCCAATGTAATCTAGTAGGTGCTTTAAAAACATCCAGATTTCATGTTATGAAGGATAATCCTTTCTCCTACTATTATAATTTAGCCCTTTTCTTTTGAGCAGGCAAGATTTCTTGGTTGAAAGAGCATGAAAGTATACTTAGTAAAACAAACAACAAACTATTCCATGAAAGGCAGTCTCACCAACATTTACAAATGAGGAAGCTCCTTGCCCACGTGATGCATTGAAAGAACTAGGCCATTTTTATACCTTACCGTAGACAGCATAATATTTATTAATGTCTAATTTGCTTCATTACTGTGGTCACTAAAGATGTGTAGCATTCATTAAAGAGTCTGTCATGTTTCCTGGCTAACTGGCATCCCACGGACAACTGGACTGCAGCAACTTTAAAATTGCAATGATGGATGTTGTGATGGCCCTGCACTTGCCCAGTAATAAAGGAGCCTCATTCTTCACCACTGGCAACAGTGAGGGATGTACGCAATGGGAGGCTACAAGTATACACATAGTAAAGTGCAATTTCCCTTAAGAGCACACAGAGAGCACAGTCAGTCTGGGGCTGGTTT